>NW_006239116.1:63816-104595 GCF_000226075.1 Solanum tuberosum | reverse complement strand
TTAAGCATATAAGAGTCAACATTCTTCATTAACTTCATTTATATGACTTTCATTCATTAGTCATAAAGACTTAGAGAACTCACTATGACCCTATCAAAGCCTACTCGTGAAATGCATGGATGGAATCCCATACTACCACCCACACTTCATAAAAGTCATCAAGAAACCATAATGCACATTTCACATGATGGGAATAGGCATTAACCGAAATAGACCATTAGAGCTAATCATGGAATCTAGTGTCATGTAACCCTACACCGAAGAAAGGTGTTCTACTTGCCTAGGGTAGAAGTAGTACACATCCTATGTAGGCACATAGTTATGGGATAAGAAAGATGTTCATTGGACTCTAACCTAACATTGGGAGAGCCACCATCTTAGCCATATCCACTCGGTGCTTAGCCTCCATTCCTGTAGAGTAGGTCATTCATATTACATTGTTGTACTTGAGAGGGCCACCAACATTAGGCCTACCTACCCAAGGTACATTACACAAGAAAGGGCCACCACCATTAGGTCTACCGATTCAAGGTACAATAAGGTTAGCTCATTGATTTTCCAAGAAGGGCCACAACAGTTACGTCTATCGATACAAGGTTTATCATTTCACACATGAAAGGGCCACAACCATTAGGTCTATCATTTCAAGGTTTTACATTCACATTGGTTTCTAGACTCATCATGAAGGGCCACCACCATTAGGTTTACCGGTTCAAGACATAGCCTAAAATACCTCATTAGCCATTTATAGAAGGCTTCCAACATTAGGTCTACCAACTCAAGACATTCATTAATTTATTCAAGAAAGGGCTGCCAACATTAGGTCTACCAATTCTAAGTCATCAACACATTCATTAGATAATAAGAGGATGTCTAAGCCTACCAATTCAAGACATGATATTACGTTTAAGGTCACATTCATCAATACAAGAAAAGGATGCCTTAAGCCTACCAATTCAAGTTACATCAATCCACATTACTTTCATTTATACAAGAATAGGATGCCTACGCCTACCAATTCAAGATATACAACATTACATTATAGGACCCTTCACATTCCATCATCCACATTCATTAGTGTAAATTGAGAATATACTATCAACAACAATACAATTACCTTCAATATATGATCCTCATTCTATCATTGAAATCACATGCATATCCTTCACATCATAATCATACATAGTAATTAAACACCTCCACCTTTCAAGTGGATCAACATCTCTAACACAATTCTACTTCAATATGTAATTGGGTCATAACTTTCCTTCAAGGCTATGAATCTCAAATCATCAACACACCAAAAATTTACCATAATTAAGGCATAGATAATGATACAATTCAATAACCCAAAGAAATTTATACAAAATTCCCTTCATAAGCTTTCATAATCATCAAACCCACTTCATAAGACACAATTTAGGAATTGAGAGATATCATGGGTTCATGGAGTATTTTCATCATAAATAGTCAATTAAACATTAATACAATCATAATTTTTCACTAGAAACCATTTGAAACGTTTGATGAAAGAACCCATGAGATTGAGTAAAACCCTAGATTTTTCATACTTTGAAATCACCTTTGAATTGGCTCCTTGAATAAAAAGTTAGACAAGGATCAAGACTACCATACCCTGCTAGATGAATTCCACGAAAATCCACTCAATTAGTCTTCCACATCAAGCCCTGAGTCTCCTTCTTCTCTTGGTCTTCAATGGAGTTCTAGAGAGAAGATATTTGGAGAGGGAGGGGTTTTGATTTGGATGACTTGAAATAATGAGGTCAAATTATGTTTTAATACTCTTAAAGTATCTTAATATACTTAAAATAACCATCCATACACTTAAAACAATTAATTAACAAATTACCAAAAGGCCCCTAGCTTGGCCGAGACCAAACCAGATTGCACAAGCATGGTTCACGCCTAAAACCCACGGACCATGAGTCCATTCACGGACCGTGCTTTTGGTCCGTGGTCTAGGGTTGTAGCATGGTTTGGAGGGGCTTGACCTACGGAGGCTATCCACGGGACGTGGATGGACCTATGGGGCATGGACCCCTTCCGTAGGTCACCAAATTTTGGCCAACTTTCTGTTTTGGGGCAGCCTTGTGGGTTAGACTTAGGGTCCTCCTCAAGGACCCCTAGGTGATCCTTGGGGAGTCATACCTTGATGTTTAACCCCTCAACCATGACTCAGAACAACATTTAACAACTCATAACCCAAAACTAACTCAAAACGACACTCGTCAAGCTCTAGTTCAACCTACTAGATTTTAGGGTCGTTAGAAATTAACCTCGAGACTTCTTCTTCAGTTCGTGTTCCATGACCAAGCTTTCCACCCAATCCACAACCAACAAAATACACAGACCTGATGTTGGCCAAAAGAAGATGTCAAAGAAATCATTTATTGATATGGTACTCATAATATGATGCTTACTGAGAAAACATTCAGATACCTGTAAGAGTATTTGATCAACATGCGTATATCAACGTAATTTTGTATAGAAAGTCACTTAGTCTAAAGACAATGAAACACTCTTTCTAAAAGGTGGCTTACATGCCACTAGGTTGACAAGCCAAAGCAAGAAGGTAGCAATATCCTGCTGCACTTTGCACCACTGGAATATTATCTAATGCGCCTAATAATGGAAAGAGTTCCAAATCAGTTTGCTCAGTTTGATGACCAAGTTTAGTTTCATTTCCCCAAGAGAATGTATAAACCATTCCTTCTCTTGATAATACGGTAATGAAGAAATTCCCATGTTTGTGATGAACTTATTACATGTTTTTAATGCATTTGTATTTTTGCCTACAGTTTTCTCCCAGATTTTATCATTCATATTTTGGTCTGCTTTGTACATATTTGGAATCATTTAACTGTTTGCCTACTGGTTTCTCCCAGATTTATTTTATCATTCATATTTTCTTACTCTGACACTCTTGGAATACATGCCCTACTATTTTCTCCCATATTTTATAGTTTTTGTACATGTTTAACTGTGAAGGGGTTGGGAAGTGGCTGGGATTTAAACAATGACTAGTGAGCATATGAAATACATCATTCTCTAACTTATAATTTAATTTTGAATGTGCAGGAAAATGCCGCTGATTGAATTTGATGAATAGAGGACAGAAGTAAACTCGATCTATTGTAGTGAACGATAAAGAGTTTTCGTACTATTATCATAAATGTTGTTTGAATACATTTGGTTTTGTGGAATGTATTGCTAGTAGAGATCTTTAAGAAATTGCTTTCTATGTATGGGTTGTACAAGACATGTTTCTCGAAGTTTATTTGAAATATATACTCTTGAATTATTTATAAGCTAATTTTGTGCTTTATATCACTTATATATTTAATTGTGATTATTGATTATATGCAAACTAAAATTATTATTCTTAAAATTTAAAATTTGTGGCTACAAAAATATTGCAACACTTCAAAACTGTGGCTTATTGCTTATGAATTTTATCTTGTACATAAGAAAAGTTACACTTTATAAGTGTTGTTGTAGATGAGATATAAAAGGCTACACATTTAAAGTGTAACTAATAACAACGCAAAAGTCACACTTTTAAGTGTAGTATAATCAGATAAAAGTGTTGCTAATGAAATACTACAAAGCATGGCCTTTATACCACTTTGGTCACGCTTTTTAAGTGTCGCTGCTTTGGCAATACTTCAAAAGTGTGGTTTAATGTCAAAGGTTACGCTTCTTTAGGCAACCCCCTAAAAAGTGTTGCTTAAATTCAAAAAGTGTGGCCTTTTATCAAAGGCCACACTTTTTGCTAGTTTAGGCTACACTTTAACGAGGTGGCTAAAAACCTAAAATGTTGTAGTGAAGGGAAAACTTTTCTTAAATGTCTGTAGTCCCTCATTTATAAAAGTGGGGACCTCACTACCATAAATAAGACCCTATCGACACGGCTTCATAGACACCCTAGGACACTTGAACTATGTGCTCTGATACCAAGTTTGTCACGGCCCGAGCCTTCACCCAGGACGTGGTCGGCACTCGAGAACCATTACTGGTCCCCAAGAGAACCCTCATCCTGGCTAACTACAAGCGGAAGACTAACTCAAACATACAAAGCTTAAAACTAAATAAAATTTATGAACCTCAAATACAAAGCTTTAACTCAAATAATTTACTTTGAATATAAATGGAATATTCAACTAGCCAACAATAAGCAACTCAAGTCCTTAAAACATTTAATAAGATAAATGAAACATACTTCTCCAACTCTACTTTCTATCTATGAAGACTCTAACTGACAAAGATGGTAGTCGGGACAAGACCCACGACATCCTAACAACTGATATAAATGAAAGTACAAGTGAAACCCTCCGGAAACAAGGAGGCTCACCATAGCTAACTCAAACTGCATCTGGTATCAATGAAGTGCCTGTTGATGACCCTGAATAGTTGTATCTGCATCATTAAATGATGCAAGCCAAATGGTTCAGTACGTGGAATGTACTAGCATGTAAGGGGAATTCTAAAGCATAACATAAGCTTGAACTTGATAAAAAGGAAACATACTTACCTCTTTTCAACTCACTCAACTAACTCAACTCAGGAATAAGATACTCAAATCAAAGATAAAATATTCAACTCAGTGAAATAAGGCTCAACTCAATAATAAGATATTCAACTCAATGAAATAAGGCTCAACTCAACAATAAGATATTTAACTCAGTGAAACAAGGCTCAACTCAATAATAAGATATTTAACTCAGCGAAACAAGGCTCAACTCAATAATAAAACACTCGACTCTAGGTAATCAAGATTTGGATACTCAACTCAATATAAAGCAACAATAAGAGATGCAATATATGGAAAGCTTTTAAAACAGTAGAAAACAATTTAATGTATTTATGAATACAATATACTTAGTTTGTATGCAAGGATACAATATAAACTTTGTTTGTATATGAAAATACAAAATAAACTCTGTGTATATAAGAATACAAAATATCTTTGTGGGAGTTTCTCTAACCGACAACCATCACTATGAGCTATGTGATGATACAGCGTCTCGCCCACGCTGCCAGAACTGTCCTATTCTTTGCCAGGGTATAAGACCTACTCACTAAGTGGATCCACTAGTCTATGCTAAAAAGCATTAAGGAATCGTCTTAAAAGTATGACCCTTTCTACCCAAGTTGGCTACATTGTTTATGGGGGCTGTGAATTATCTGAACTCTCCCCCATATCGGTGCTCAATACTACTCCCAAAATATACTAGCTCATATGTTTAAAAACATAACTCTTTCCGGGGTTTGAGATTATTACTCAAAAATCTTTCACTTAAACGAGATGGTACTCAAACTGCTCAAAAATCTTTTGGAAATCTCAGTTTCCTCTTAACATAAATGTGAAAACATTTACTCTTGGGAATACTTAGTTCCCATATATCATTTTAAAGAAAATGAACTCAACTCTGCTCTTTCTCAAAAAACATTTCAAAATCATATTATAATATGACCATTGATGACTCGGGAAGTCATACTGCATAAACAATTATGGTATAACTAGACACCATACTACTGATAGATTGATGGGATACTCTATTGTCATACTAATCATGTTTTAGAAAACTCTTTTCTCAAAACTCATCTTTACTTTCTCAAAACTCAGTTTAAGAACTCAAGTGTTGGCTTTAAAAAGCTTTTTAAAATCTATAACTCAAATCATAAGGTTCATGTGGAATTATGAACATGAACCAACTCAGGGATCTTAATAGCAATAAAGAACCTCAATACTCAAAAATCAAGACTCTATGATACTACTCATCTCTAGACTGCTTGACGCGTAGAGTTCATGCAAAATTATGTGCATGAACAACTAAACTGGAGGGCTTCATGGGTAGCATGTAGTAGTCCCATAAGTAAGAAAATCTCAAAAGGATTAGGAACTCAATGCTCAAAGACTTAGAACTCGAAGATACTACTCCTCTCAAAGATGCTCAATGTATGAAGTTCATGCAGAATTTATGGGCATGAACGACTCGACTCAAGGGTCTACATAACAATATGGAACTCATGTATACGACTCTTCTCATTCTCATTCTTACTTCCTCAAAACTCAGTTTAAAACTCAAAATCAACTTATCTCAAGAATACTCAAATCTAGGGGTAGAATCCTAAATTTCTGTTTTATAGATTTGAAAGTAGATATAGGGTGTGAGGAAGAACTAGTCCAACACTACGATAGCCTTACATACCTGAGAGAACAAGTTTCTTGAAGAATCTAGAAGAATCTTCAAGCAGAACTTGATTAGAAGTCTTGAAACCCTAGTTTAAAGGTAAACGATCAAGAAAACCATTCTTGAGATTCTTGAATTAGTTTCTTGAAATCTCTATGTACAAGATTTATTATTTTCATTAGTGATTCATAATTGTATGGAGGAACTTGAGCTAGAAAGAATACTTACCTTGAAGAAGAATCTTGAAAAAGATTGAAAGAATCTTGAATGAATTCTTCCACTTTGATTTTTCCTTAGTGATTTCCTTAGGGACTAAAAGATGAAAATCTGATTGTTGTGAGCCTTTTAGTAGTTAAGAAACTCGTTTAGGGTTTTCTTGGAGGTAATAAAACAAAAACAACACTTTTTAATGTTTTCTCATCGGCTAATTTGTAACAGCATTGTATAGGTTACTAAAATAGTCATAACCTTTTACTCAGAAATTGGATTGACGGGAAATTGGTGGCGTTGGAAAGTTAGATTCAAATACCTTTAATTTCTTAGGTTATGGATCACGTAACTCTTTACATTCGAAGAGATATGGTCGTTTGAAGTTGATCCAAGTAGAATCTTACATCAAAACTTAATCGATAAGGAAACTTCAAGAACACTTATCAAGAACTCATCAAGAAATTAAATTGGTTAATATTTATGGATAGATTCGCAAAAGAAACTCATGATTGGCATGTGGGTGAACAAACCCAACACTATGGAATCTTACATACCTATTAGGGATCAAACCCATGGCTAACATCCGCAACAAAACTCAAGAACCTCAACGAACGCCTTGATTCTTTCCTCTTTTCTCCTCTTTTCTTTTCTCTTATTGAAATCTCAACTAAAACCCAAGGCATATATTAGGATTATAAAACTGAACCCAATAGGATTAGACCCTTAAAACCTTACTAAAAAAGAATTAAATCTGATTGGGTAAGGAAAATACCAAAATACCCCTTACTATTTTCGAGTAATTTTCCTTAATTGGACATCTTGACTTAAAAGGGGACTATCGCACTCATCCGACCTGAAACTTAGCAGACTCAGTGGCGTTGGAAAGATAATTAATAGAAGTTTCATTATGTATCTGGTAGCCTACCTAACTCATCCTGTACTGAGAGTTATGGTTGTTTGAAGTTCACCCAAAACTCATACTTAAGCATAACTTGCAAAATTTCAGATTTTGCTATTTCCAATTTAGTTCTTTTTGGAACTCAAGGTGCTACATCTAGTGACCTTAAAACTCAATAAATTTTAAATTCCTCCGTAAAATCCTACTCACAACGAAGGATGATTTGAGTCTTAGCTTGAAATTTTTTATGGGGTGTTACATTAAATCGGCATTCCTTGATAGATTCTTTCCCCGAGAGTTGAGGGAACCTAAGGTGCAAGAATCCATTAACCTTACACATGGTAGCATGACCGTTAAGGATTATGCCTTGAAATTCACCCAACTATCTAATATGCTCCATCCACTACAAAAAAAAAGAACAACATTTAGCGACTGACGAAATCCGTCGCTAATCTATGGTATTCCGTCGCTAAACCAGATTTGCAACGGATTTGCGATGGATTGTTGGTTGTTAGTATTTCGCTCGTTAGTAATCTCTTAGCGATAAAAAATAAGTTCCGTCGCAATTATAGCGACGTATTAGAGACGGATGATATCTGCCGCCACTTGTTAGTGACGGACTGGTCTGTCGTTATACGTATATAGTTCCTTGCTAATTTTATAATTAATTTCATCATTTCAAATAAATTCGCGACGGAATTTCCGTCACAAAATATTCGTTGCTAATTTCATCTTTAATTTCGTCATTTCAGATAAATTCGCCACAGAATTTCTGTCACTAATCCGTCACAAAATATTCTATTATTTAAGCCAGCGTATTTTCCACTAAAATGTTTCGTTGCTAATCTGTCGCCAATATGTTTTTATAGCAACGACCAAATCGTCATTAAATTTGTTGCTAAAAATTTTCTTGTAAAATAATTTCATTTATTTATTTTAAATATACATTGCTGAAATAAATTAATAACAATTACTAAATACCTCTAAAATAACAAACATTCATATAAAATAATATTTAGAGGGTTCAAAATCTATAGATAACAAAATCCTAATCAAATACTTTCGGTGCAAAACATCAAAAACAATTTGTCAACTAATATTAAGAGAACCTACATTCATCAACTATTAACTCCTCCCCCTTTTATTTTAGAAATAAAATTTATGTATTTTACAGCCGCCTTGACCAACCAGTGTCTCTTCACTTCACTTTCACTAATAGAAACATCCCAATAGTTAGAAAGACCTGGCAAACCAAAATCAAAAAATAAATAATAGAACTCAAGACGTCTAAAAAAAATATAAACTTCACCACTCTGCTTGCCTGATTAGAACCACTAGTCATCAGTCTAACTAGTCGTATAAAACTATAGATATTTCTCAGAAGAAATAACAGTAAAAACTTGTTCTTCTAGAATGAAAAGAAATCACAAGGAAACAATTGAATAGTTGTACTCAAATTGTTGACTTTGTAAATCAAGGAAATGATACTAGTGTTGTTGATGTGAAAAAGATAAACATGAAAATGGAAGTAAGAAAGAAGATATGAAAGAATAATGAGTGATAGAAGAGAATGAATCAAGACAAATGAGATAGCCAAGATATAAGAAAATCACTGGTTCCTTTCATGTGGAAGCTTTTACTTTGTTTTTTTGCTCTTTACTTTTTTCTCTGTACGTTTTATCTGTACTGGTTTTTGTTCATCCTGTCATTTCCTTTTCTTCCAACACTGATATGAGATGGTTGAAGCAAAATTTTCCTTTTCTAACTTCAACAGAAAATCTTTTTATGACAGCGAAAAGAAGAAAAAGAAAGGGAAATAGAACACTTATCGGATGTCTATGTCTTTCTTCGAGTTTCACATATACCGAATGGTATACCTTCAAAACAAAGGCAAATTAGAGGAGATAGATAAGGAGATGGAAAGCTGAGACGGAAAACTGAGGCAGAGGAAAAATTTAATCGAAACTGCAATTTTAAACCCCAAATCACTAATTCAGTATATTCAACACCAAAATACTCAAACTAAATTAAGTTCAACAAATGAACCATACAACACTAACCAACTCAAGCGTGTTAGGTAAGACCAAAAATCCTTCCTAATTTCATTGAATCAAATCATTTCGAGGTGATTTTTAAAGCATTAAACGTATTTAAACACACAAATAAAACAAACAGTTTCAGAAAATCATGGTAACATTTTCAAATCTAAAAGGAACTCCTTCCTACCAAAGAAAACATTTGAAAAAAAAGAAGAGAAATTACCACAAAGTAGAGAAGCAAGGTCTTGCAGGGTGAAAGACTTGTCCCCTAAGAATTGCACAAGAATATTGGTAGTTGTATTATCAAATGAAAGCAGACAGAACTTCATACATCTAAAATGCTAAACGGATGCAACAATGAAAAAAATATATTAAAATTCAAAGATACTTAGTTCATTCAAATGAAAAACTAAGAAGTTAACTGGTCGAATAAAATATGAGGATGTAAAGGTGGATACCAAGTTGAAGAGTATGTGCAGAAGCCATTGTTAGATAGTTGCCTCTAAACAAATGATGCAGATTATAAACATGTACACCTACAACTACCTACATATAGTAATTATAAAACTTGGAAATAAAAGACAGAAAAAGAAGAAGCTAAATTAGTGCTCATTAAATCAGAAGCTAAAATGCTCTTCAAGCTATTTCACCGAATCTAAAAAGAAGTTACTCTATTGTATACTTAATAGCTTAGTAGCTATTAAGTATAATAAATAAACAAGAGACCAGTTTAAGGAAGGAAAGGATAACTAGTAGCTATCAAATAAAAAGGAAACATATAATACTTTAATAATTGTTGAAACAAAATCCAGTGACTTTCTAACTGTTGACATCTAATCTTTTATGAATTGAACAATAAGGCCAACAAAGATTGACCCATTACATTTTATTTAACTCAACAAGAACATACACATACTTATACCAACATCAAACCTTTTAACAAGGACAAACTTCAAAGACTTAAAAATATTGAAAATACAAGCAGGCCAACATGCCGAGATGATCAGAAAAGAGAATTAGGCAACGACTTTGGAAGCAAACTACAATCTGGACAGTAACATGACTTCACACCTTATAAGCTTAACTACAAATAGTGAACATTTTTTACTAAAATTTAGGTAGATGGAAACATAAATTTGATTCGTAGAATGATCAAGGGATTTGAAAACAAGCTACTACATCAACAAAACAAAAACACAAACAACCTTCACCTTAGTTAGCTTCAAGATTCTATCCTTATTTTGAAAAGAAAGCATCATTAACAATAGCAAAACTGAATGTAAAACCTGGGCCTATAGGCAATGAAAATAAAGAAAAGAGATTCTACGACATATCGAAGAGGAGTCACCGAAAACGGATTCAAACAAAGGAACAAATAAGTGACAATACTAAATACTAAACGGCAAAACTCAACTTCCACATTAATATGAATCAAGGAAATCCATTAAGAACACATATATAGCAAATTGAAGTCATCAGTTCTCATCTACAAACAACAGTGACACAACAACAGAGTAGTGAGGCATATCAGAAATAGAAGAAGACGAGGAGAAGATTATGGAGGAAACGTTACCTTTCTCCGGGTAGTGACCGGATAGTGACGAGCTGGGAGACCATTTCACCACCAAAATAAGATTTTGAGAATTTCGTCGAGCAAAGCAGAAGCAAGCGAGGTCAGAGATGAAACAAAAATCTGAAAACTATCCAAATCCATAGTGCACCAGCTATTTTCCACCAAATAAAACTCAACGCCCTCCTCTTCACTGAACCAAAAGCTCACCGAACAGATGAAAAAAAGAAATTACAAAAGGCAGAAGCTCACCTTTCACCTGAGGATGAAGGAGACAAGATCAATTTCACCTTTCACCTGAGATGGGAGCAATTTCACCTGAGACGGGAGCAATCAAAAGGAGAAGGATACGGGAGCAATTTCACTAAGAGAAATTTTACCTGAGACGGAGGTTTCACTAAGAGAAATTTCACCAAGAGCTTTCACTGAGCTTCTGCTAGACGGGAGCTTTCACTAAGAGAAAAATCTATTTTTAGGGATAGTAATATTTTGTTTCCTTTTTGTGTTTTCTATGGACTGAAGACTTAGTTAAAAAAATTGCAACAAACTTAGCGACGGACTTTGACATCCGTCGCTACTAAATTAATATAATTATTTAGATTAAATTTTAGCGACGGATTTTTTCGTCACTATATAATTTAAATTCCATAAAAATATTTTTATAATTCTAGCAACGCTTTTCCATCACTAATTATGTCGCGAAATATTAATAAATTTGTGACACCTAATTTATTGCAAAATCCGTAGTGAAAATTAGGGTGCCAAAGTTTCCCACTATTTTTTAGCGACAAATAAAATATTCCATCACGAATCCGTCGCTATATCATAACTCAAAAAAATATTTGTAATATTTGCAACGAAATGGCTATTTCGTTGCGAATCCGTTGTTATATAGTGACAGAATATAATTTGTCGCTAATATCTGTCGCTAAACGCTGCTTTTTTGTAGTGATCTATGGTAACAGACCCGAGGGATGAGATGAGTAGGTTTTTGACGGGTGTGTCTGACTTGGTTGAAGAAGAATGTCGTACGACAATGCTCCATTATTACATGGATATTTCAAGGCTCATGGTATATGCTCAACAAATTGAGGAGTCAACTCAAGAAAAGAAATAGAGAGGTGAAAAGAGCTAGAACCGGTGATGGGAATTTCTCCAATGGTTAGTCTAATGGACAAGGTCAACAAAGGTTCAAACAAAGGTTTTCCAATCAAGGCTCCTCTAGTGCTCCAAGGTCGACAAGGATAGGGTTTCCAACCCTAAACCCCAAGGAGGAAATAGTGGTGGTTCTTATGTTGCTAGGCCTAATTGTGCAAAATGTAGTAGAAAACATGAAGGCAAGTGCCTAGTTGGCTCGGATGGGTACTATGGTTGTGGAAAGAGTAGCCACAAGATGAGAGATTGTCTAATTCTCAAAGTTAAGGGATAGGAAGATAAACAAGCTTCTCCAAGCGGTTCAAACTCCAATGCCCAGAAGCAAAACTGCTTTATGTTGTTCGATCCCGAGATGACCAAGAGAGCTCCCCGAATGTGGTGACCGATATGTTATAAGTATTTTCTATTGATGTATATGCCTTGTTGGATCCCAGTGCTACTTTGTCCTTTGTGACACCTTCTGTGGCCATGAAGTTTGAAATACTCCCCAAAGTGTTAGTAGAACCTTTTTTTATCTCTACCCCGGTCGGTGACTCGGTGGTGGCTAGGAAAGTTTATAGAAGTTGTCCTATTTCCTTGTCCCATAAAGTTACCTTGGTGAATTTGGTAGAGTTAGACATGTTAGACTTTGATGTGATTTTGGGTATGGATTGGTTGCATGCATGTTATGCCTGTTTCAATTGCAGGACTCGGGTGGTTAGGTTCCAATTTCCAAATGAGCCTATCTTAGAGTGGAAAGGGGGAAATTCTATCCCTAGAGGTCAATTTATTTCTTGCCTTAAGGATAGGAAAATGATCTCCAAAGGGTGTATTTACCATCTTGTAAGGGTAATGGGTTGAGTCTGAAACCCCTTCTTTAGAGTCGGTTTCGGTATTGAATGAGTTTCCAGAAGGTTTTCCTGATGACTGGCCTGATATTCCTCTCGAGCGGGAAATAGATTTTGGTATTGATCTCTTACCGGATACGCAACCTATCTCCATTCCTCTTTATAGAATGGCTCTAGCTGAGTTGAAAGAGCAATTAAAGGACTTGCTAGATAAGTGTTTTATTAGACCAAGTATCTATCCATGGGGTGCTCCAGTGTTGTTTGTTAGAAAGAAGGATGGGTCTCTCAGAATGTGTATTGATTGTCATTAATTGAACAAAGTGACCATTAAGAATAAATATCCCCTTCGAGAATTCATGACTTGTTTGATCAACTTCAAGGGGCTAGCTATTTCTCCAAAACTGATCTTCGATCGGGTTATCACCAATTGAGGGTGAGAGGGGTTGATATTCTCAAGACGGCCTTTAGGACCCGGTATGGTCACTATGAAGTTGTTGTTATGTCATTTGGGTTGACAAATGCCTCGGCAGCATTTATGGATTTGATGAATGAGGTGTTTAGACAATACCTTGATATAATTGTGATTGTGTTTATCGATGATATTTTGATCTATTGAAGGAGAGAGAATGAACATATGGACCATTTGAGAATTGTGTTGCAAGTTCTTAAGGACCAACAACTTTTTGAAAAGTTTAGCAAGTGTGAATTTTTGTTGAGGTCCGTGGCTTTCCTTTGTCATATTGTGTCAAGCAAGGGTATTGAGGTAGATCCTAAGAAGACGGATGCGGTCAAGAGTTGGCCTAGACCTCTAACTCTTTCCGACATTAGGTGTTTTTTGGGTTTAGCCGATTACTATAGGAGGTTTGTTGAGGGGTTTTCCTCCATTGCTTCTCTGTTGACTGCTTTGACTCAAAAAAGGCTAAGTTTGAGTGGTCGGAGGCTTGTGAGAAAAGCTTCCAAGAGTTGAACGATAGACTCACATCCGCTCTGGTGTTGACCTTACCTGATGGTACGGATGGTTTTGTGGTATATTGTGATGCCTCTAGAGCAGGGTTTGGATGTGTCCTCATGCAAAACAGTACAGTGGTTGCCTATTCTTCAAGGCAACTCAAATTACATGGGAAGAATTATCCGACCCTTGATCTTGAATTAGTGGCGGTGGTGTTTGCGTTGAAAATATGGAGACATTACTTGTATCGAGTCAATGTGGATGTTTTCACCAATCACAAGAGTCTTCAATATGTGTTTAGTCAAAAGGACTTGAATCTTCATCAACGAAGGTGGTTATAACTCTTGAAGGACTACGACATGAGTGTCCTTTTATCACCCCGGCAAAGCTAATGTGGTAGCAGATGCACTTAGTAGATTGTCCATGGGTAGTGTGGCTCATGTAGAGGATGAAAAGAAATAGTTTGTTCATGAGGTGCACAGGTTGGCTCGGCTAGGTGTTCAACTAGTGGATTCCGCCAAGGGTAGTGCCATGGTTCATAGCGGGTCCTAATCATCCTTTGTAATGGATGTGAAGTCTAAGCAAGAACTTGATCCTTTATTAGTTGAGTTGAAAGAGTTGGTACTCAAGAAGTCCGTAAAGGATTTCTCCCAAGGGGGAGATGGGGTACTTAGGTACTAAGGTTGATTATGTGTTATGGATGTTGATGGGTTGAGAAAGAAAATTTTAGATGAGGCTCATAGTTCTCGGTATTCTATTCATCTGGGAGCCACCAACATGTACTGTGATCTACTGGAAGTCTATTGGTGGAATGGTATGAAAAGAGATATTGCGGGATTTGTACCCAAATGTCCTAATTGTCAACAAGTTAAGGTTGAGCATCAAAGGTCGGGAGGCTTGTCATAAAAAAATCATATTCCTACTTAGAAGTGGGAAGAGGTGAATACGGACTTTAATGTGGGTTTGCCTCGCACTCGAAGGCAACATGATTCTATTTGGGCCATTATAGATAGGATAACGAAATCAGCCCACTTTATTCCCATCAAGGTTTCTCATACGGCGGAAAACTATGCCAAGTTGTATATAAATGATATAGTGAAGTTACATGGAGTTCCTTTATCCATTAATTCGGATCGGGGTACTCAATTTACTTCACACTTTTGGAAGTCATTCCAAAAAGGGCATGGTAATAAGGTGAAGCTTAGCACACCTTTTCACCCTCAAATGGATGGTCAAGTGGAATGCACCATTCTGACTTTAGAGGACATGTTTAGGGCATGTGTTATAGATTTTAAGGGTAATTGGGATGACAACTTGCCATTAATAGAGTTTTCCTACAATAATAGTCACCACTCAAGTATTGGTATGGCTCCTTTTGAAGCCTTGTATGGTAGGAGATGTAGGTCTACGGTTGGTTGGTTTGAGGTAGGTGATATTGCTCTTATTGGTCTTGAATCAGTTTATGAAGCTATTGAGAAAGTTCGGCTCATTAGAAATAGGTTGAGAACGGCCCTAAGTCAGCAAAAGTCTTATGCCGATGTGAGAAGAAGTGACCTAGAATTTGAAGTTATTGATTAGGTCTATTTGAAAATCTCACCCATGAAGGTTGTGATGAGGTTTGGCTAGAAAGGGAAACTTAGTCCCCGGTATGTAGGCCGATATCAAATTTTGAAGCGTATTGAGAAAGTTGCCTATTAGTTGGATTTCTCAAATGAGTTGGCCCCGGTATTTCATGGTTCTATGGTTAAAAAGTGTATTGCAGATCCGGTGTCCATTATACCCTTAGAAGGGTTGGGAGTTGCCGAAAGCTTTTCATATGAAGAGGTTCCGGTAGAAATCCTAGACCGGCAAGTCAAGAGATTGAGAAATAAGGCAACAGCTTCCGTTAAGGTTTTATGGAGGAATCATCTAGTTGAGAGTGCTACTTGGGAGGCCGAGGCCGATATGAAGTCCCGATATCCTCATATTTTTCTTTCTACTCATACTCAAGCTTGAGGTAAGTAGTTCCTTTAGAGCTTCCTTGTTTTGGAGGTCATGTGTGAATTATGTATGTTTCCATGATTTCCTTATGTTATGCATGTTCTTGAGAAATTCATATTTAGTAAGAAAATGAGCTTTCATGATATATGTCCCTCATGTTGTTGTGCATTTAGTATGAGTTACCTAATAGACTTCATGAGATCAATTGATGAACATGCTTTAGTATGCTTTTGAGAGTAATTGCATATTGGCTCCATGATATTGTGTTGAGCATGAGTTTAGTTGGAGAAGTTAGTTCCTCCAATGAATATGAAAAATATTGAGTTTCATGCATATTGGGTTGTTAGATGTAGTTCTTACTTCCTTGTATTGCATTGATTATGTTTTAGATGAAGTTGAAGTTTCCTCTTTTGAATTGTGCATTATTTTGATGTTTCATGCATGATGGGCTGCTAGTCTTGAGTCTTTACTTCTGTAAGGTGTCTAGATCACCATTCGAGGACGATGTTCCCAAGGGGGAGATATTGTAACACTCTGGAAATTAGTAGGCCAAACTAGAGCTTGACATTAGGGATAGAGCCTTAAAATGTACCTCTCCGTACCTTAAAATAAATGCTTACGTATTAGAACGTCAAGGTTCAAACCCCAAGGACCAACTATGGGTCCTTGAGGAAAACCGTTAGAGGCTGACTGGGCAGTGACCCACGAAGGGCACCCACACCTCGTGGGTCAAGCCACGCCTCATGGGTAAGGGAGAGTTGAGTCTTTGAACCTGGACCACACTTCACCAGAACGGGCCATGGGTCCAACCACGGTCTTCCAGTGAGGCGTCGTGAGTCAAGCCTGCAAAACAGGCCTCTGAACCTCAGTCCACGGATGGACAGCACACTACATGAGTCCACCCACAAAGCGTGGTCATGGAGGCGTGCATGAGGCCTGTAACTACCAAAAGGCAGTAGCAATTAGGGGTACTTTGGGGTTTTCCTTTTTAAGTTAATATTAAGTTGCATCGTTTTGTATTAAATTGGACTAACTATATATAGTTTTAGGACCCCCAAATCAAGTCATCTTCTACATAATTCCTCAATCCCAAATCAAAAACCAAATTTCCCCAAAACTCTCTCTCTAGAAAAAAAGAAAGGTGAAGCTAGGGTTGGAAGAAGAAGGCATTTTCACTCAATTTAGTGGGAGAATCATAACTAAGGTATGGTAGTCCTTCATCCATGGATAGTTTTCATCCATGGAGTCCCTCCAAACACAATTTCAAAGGTAGTTATTTCCAAAATGTTAAGGTTTGACTTCAATCTCATGGATTCCTTTCAATTTCGTTTTAATGATTGAATTATGATTTATTATGGATAAATTGATGATTTTATATGGTTATATGTTGAATTCCCCAAGAATCCATGAATTCCCCTATTTTCCAAAATTGGATCTCAAAGTGTGGGTATTGATTGATGCAAGTAGAATATTATAGAATTGTGCATGTAGTGAATTGATTAATTGAATGATGTTATTATTCATGTCTAATGTAGTAATTCTAGATGTGTTGATTGAATGTGTTCTATGATCCTTGAAGGGGAAAGCATGAGAATTATGCATGTTTATGAGGTTTATGTATATGCTTTTGGATCACTTTGAGAGTAAAGTGAATATGATTATGATCTAGTTGTTGTGTTGATTGGATGGTTATCCTCATGTACACACTTATGGATGAATATGATATGATGTGAAAGGTTTGTCACGTGTAGTGATTCTAAGGTTGGAAGACTAGTCTCACCCATTGAATCTATGAGCTTTAGTATGAGTTATGTTGGATTGAGTGTCAAGACACATTTCCATGAATATGCACTTAAGTCAAGAAATAATATGTAATCTATGGGAATTAATACTTAGCATCGAGTGGATATGAATATAAAGCTTCTACACTGGTTGAGTCCGGCTTTCAAAATGAGTTCCTTCTACCATAGTTGAGTACGGGTTCCCAAAGTATGTATCTCATGAGATGGAAACCTTATACCTTAGTAGAGTCCAGGTTTCTAGCAGCAATCTCCCTATCCAATAACTATGTGCCCACATAGGTCTTTAGCTAGTGGATCCACCTAAGCTAAGAGTATGGTTCTACCTTAGGCAAGTATGTTTTGAGGGTATTTATGGGATCTTATTCATGCATTGCACAAGTATGTTTTGAGGATATTTATGGTGTGTTCCTAGTATGATATGATGATATATGAGTTGTTTATGCTTATGACTTATGCTCTTCCATTATCTTCAAAATGATGCTTTAAACTACTAAATGACATTAAGAAAAAATCACACACATTTTAATATTATTTATGTTTAAAAAGTTCATATAGCTTAATATAGTTTGCAACTGATTTTACATAAATAGAAACAAGAAAAAGTAAAACAAGTTTAATGTTTCAATATGATTTTTTTCAAATTGGTGTATACAAACTACATCATCTTTGTTCATTAACCATGTGAGCTTATTTTTCTTATTATGTGTGGAAAAACTTTACTCTTACTTCTTAGAAAATTTGGATAATAATTGGAGAGTTTGATTAATAGCGAGCCTTTAATTTGTACGAAAAATATAATAATAAAAAATATTAACTATAAGAATCTATTTGACGAGTGTACATTCATTTTTTCTCTTCTACATTATTGCAAAGAGCAAAAAAAATTATCCGTAAATTATTGCTTTTGAAAATTTCAATATAATAATTAGAGAATACAGAGCAATGCCCTCCAACAACACAAAAAAGAAGAAACTATGAAAAATGATTTCGAATTTTGATTTTATTTTTATTTTTTCCACCCTGTTACAAGACAATTGATTGTCATGAAATCTGCACTACTTTGTCACTGATTTTACATAAATACAAAAAAACGTAAATCAAGTTTAATATTTCAATCTGATTTTTTCAAATTGTTTGTATATAAATTACACCATGTTTTTTCATTTACCATGTGAGTTTATTTCTTTTACTTGATTCAATTTTGTGTGAAAAAATTCTACTATTTGATCATCCTTACAAATTTCCGATAATAGTTAGAGTTTGATCAACAGAGAACCTTTAATTTGCAAGAAGAAAATAACAAAAATTAATTTAACTATAAAACCACATTTTGATGAGTGCACAATTCTTTTCTATTATATATATATATATAGAAGACAAAATTTTGTCGCGAAAAATGCACAGGTGATCAACATCACAACATGAGTAAGTTTATGTAACACCTCGGAAAATAGTAGGTTGAACTAGAGCCTAAACGTGAGGGTTAACATCAAGTGTTAAGGGCAAGGTCCAAGGGTTTTGGGTGAAGGCCATGGCAAGGGGGACAAGGCTGCCTAAAACTAGCCTAACCACTGCCTACCATGACCACGAGGGTCTTCACGACCCGTGGTGGCCACCACGAGCCGTGGTGCCACCCGTGGTTTGGTGAGGCAGGTACCCCAAAAGGTGCCAAGCCAAGGCTCCCCTTCACGAGCCACTTCACGGATCGTGGTGATGACCACGGACCGTGGGAAGGCTCGTGGGGTAGACTTAGCACCACAGGAGCTTGTCAAGTTGAGGGTAGCTACTGGTCAAGGGACCACGGGCCGTGGTGCCTTTGACGGCTTGTGAAGATGGGCGTAGTCCCTTGGACGGGGGCTGCCTAGTTAGGGTCGTTTTAGTAAATTCCCTTTTAGTTAATTAATTAATGGGTCAATTTATATTGTTTTATTTCACATATATAAATGGTATTAAGTCATTAAACATCTCTTTTACTCCATTATTCTCAAAAACCCAAAATAGTTCATCTTCTCCAAAAATTCTCTCTCTAAAAGTTCCCAAAGAAGAAGAAGAAGTGGGGGCTAGGGCTTGAAGAACCAAGGTGTTTCTTCTTAAATTTAGATTAAAACTCCATTAAGGTATGGTGGCTTTTCATCTATGGGTAGCTTTCACCCATAGAGTCCCTCCAAAAGTAGATTTCAAAGTTTTCAAGTTTCTCAAAAACCTAGGGTTTCACTCTAAATCATGGGTTCCTTCTTCAAACATTTTAAATGGTTTAATTATGAATTATTATGATTGAATTAATATTTAATTGTTGATTTTTGATGAAAATACTCCAAAAACCCATGAATTTCCTAAATTCCTAAATTGTGACTTCATGAAGTAGGTTGATTGATTCTGAAAGCATGTGAATAGAATATGTCTATATTGCTTTAGTTTATTGAATTATGTCATTATGCATGCCTAAATTGTAGTAATATAAGGTGTGTTGGTGAATTGTGATTCATGGCCTTGAAGGGTAAAGTATGAAGAATTGATGTATGATTATGATGTTATGTATATGAATGTGAATTCAATGAAAGTAATGTGATCATGTCTAGAATGCAATTGTGTTATTATTGAAAGGTTATTCTCAAATTAACACTTATGAATGATGATGATAGAATGTGAAAGGTTTGTTTAATGTATTGTTGCATCTTGAATTGGTAGGCTTAGGTCTCTACTTGTGTTACTAATGTATATTGACTTGATGAACTTTGAATCGGTAGACCTAATATTGGTAGCCCTTTCATAAATGAATGATGAAGTAATCTAGGCTATGTATTAAACAAGTCGACCTAATGGTGGTAGCCTTTCATGATGAGTCTAGGAATTAATGTAATGATGAACCTTGAATCGGTAGACCTAATGGTGGTGGCCATTTCTTGAGGATTCAATGAGCTATCCTCATAATGTACCTTGATTCGGTAGACCTAATGGTGGGTGCCCTTTCATGTGTAATGTACTCTGGGTCGGTAGACATAATGTTGGTAGCCCTCTCAAGTACTATAATATTAATGTGAATGAACTACTCTATGGGAATGGAGGCTAAGTACCCAGTGGATATGGTAAGATGGAAGATCTCCCTATGTTAGGCCTGGTTTCAATGAACATATTTCTTATCCCATAACTATGTGCCCACATAGGATTTTAGCTAGTGGATCCACCTAAAAGCTAATACACTTAGTTCTACCTTAGGAAAGTAGGACACCTTCTTTTGGTGTAGGGTTATATGACACCGGATTCCATGGTTTGCTCTCATGGTCTATGTCGGTTAATGCTTATTCCCAACATGTGAGATACGTGCTATGGTTGCTTGAGAAGTTCTAAGAAGTGTAGGTGGTAGTATGGGATGCCATCCATGCATTGCACGAGTAGGCTTTGAGAGGGCTATGGTATGATTCTCCAATGTCTTAATGTCTAAATGAATGAATGTGTTCTTAATGAAGCTAATGAGAAGGTTGACTTAAATGTTTAACGTAATGATGCATGCCTTACTTGGATTGTATTATGAGTTACTTTCCTTGTCATGACTTATGAAATGTATGTGTTCCTTATGCATGAGTACTGATTAAAGATGAGTAATGAAGAATGGTAAGTTCATCTAAAGTGGCCTCAATGTGGTACTTAGTGGGAATAGTATTATGGGATGCTATTCTTACATTGCACAAGTATAGCTTAGGGTTACTTAAGGTGAATGCTCTAATACGATGTAATGACTTGTATGATGATTATACTTGTAGCTTATGCCTCTTATACTAATGTACGTGTTGTTTCTAAAGAAATTGGCATAATGCATGATTTTAACAAAAATGTCCTTTTTAAGCATGATTTTTGCATGGTTATCATACTTG
Organism: Solanum tuberosum; assembly: GCF_000226075.1. Classification (NCBI taxonomy): domain Eukaryota; kingdom Viridiplantae; phylum Streptophyta; class Magnoliopsida; order Solanales; family Solanaceae; genus Solanum; species Solanum tuberosum. The sequence continues at coordinate 83,078 of NW_006239116.1, read as the reverse complement.
GTACATTTTTGTGTGCTAACCCATATTTCTTCTATTTTTACTACAAAATGTAGGTTCCGGCAAGTGAGTTGATTCCTTCTAGTTGAAGCTTGGATTGAGTTCCTCCAAGGCTTGTGGTATGTCCTCATGGATGCGAGGACAAGTGCTTTTATTGATGTTCACGTCTTTCATTGTATTAAACTCTTGTTATACTTTCTATTGTAAGGGTCGTGACCCTAGTTTTGATTCAAGATGTTTTTAGATGGCCATGTGAGACTTGTAGACTTCCGCTGTTTTAAATGATGTTTTCGATTGTATGGATTTAAAGAAAAAATTTAAATTCCACACTATTTCTATTATCTTATGTGATGACATGCTATGAGGCTTGTATGAGACTTTTCGGAGTCTTATACGCCGTGTCACGTCCGGGGTGTAGGCTCGGGTTGTGACACTTTATTACTGATTTAACATTAATACAAAACAATATGATAACTATAAGAGCCCATTTTTTCCCTCTTAAAAATTATTGCATAAAGAGAAGAAAAAAAAAAAAAGTCATGAAATACCAACACAAAGAAGAAGAAAAAAAGAAAAATGATATCAATTAGAAGAACTAATTTTGAATTTTGCTTTTCGTGTTTTTGTTTTATTTGCATTAGATGAAAATCAGTAAATTGCGTTACAAAATAAAGAAGCATAGCAATTATTTAAAGTGTTCCAATATGTGGTTTTTTCGGTTTTCATCTTCATTTCTCCTAAATTTTTTGAAAAGAACATTGTACTTTGATTCAATGGTGAAAATGAATTTTTTACTTACCTCGAATGTATTAGAATCTCAACCAGACTATTAATTAGAATGATTAATTTTGAATTTTACTTTCATTTTTTGTTTTATTTGCGTTACAAGACAAGCAAGCCATGAATATGAGTAACTTTGTAACTGATTAAAATAAGTACAAAACAAAGAAGCAAAACATTTATTTAAAGTGTTTCAATATGTGATTTTCTTCTATTTTCATCTTCACTTCTCCTAAATTGTCACGAAAATGCACAGCTGATCAACATCCCAACGTGAGTAACTTTATTACTGATTTAACATTAATACAAAACAATATGATAACTATAAGAGTCCATTTTTTCCTCTTAAAATTATTGCATAAAGCAAAAAAATAATAATAAAGTCATAAAATTATTGCTTGTGAAAATAAATAATAATTAGAGAATATAAAGTGATGCTCTCTAACAACACAAAGAAGAAGAAAACAAGAGAAATGATATCAATCAAAAGAACTAATTTTGAATTTTGGTTTTTGTTTTTTGTTTTATTTGCGTTACATGATAAATAAGTCATGAAAATCAGTAAACTTTGTAACTTATTAAGATAAGTACAAAATAAAGAAGCAAAACAATTATTTAAAGTGTTTCAATATGTGGTTTTGTTCACTTTTCATCTTCATTTCTCGTAAATTTCTCGAAAAAACTTTGTGCTTTGATTCAATGGTAAAAATGAATATTTTACCTACCTCGAATGTATTAGAATCTCAACCAGACTATCAATTAGAATGACTAATTTTGAATTTTGCTTTCATTTGTTGTTTTATTGGCATTACAAGACAAGCAAGCCATGAATATCAGTAACTTTGTAACCGATTAAGATAAGTACAAAACAAAGAAGCAAAACAATTATTTAAAGTGTTTCAATATGTGATTTTCTTATGTTTTCATCTTCATTTTTCCTAAATTTCTCGAAAAAAACTTTGTGCTGCGATTCAATTGTGAAAATAATTTTTTTACTTACCTCGAACGTATCAGAATCTCAACCATTTTATTTTGTGTGCTTGTAAGTTGTGTCTGAGCGTGAGTGTAAAATAAATATATTAAGCACTTACTTATCTCGAATTGATTTTTTATAAGAAAAAAGCCACATAAATTTTAATATTATATTTATGTTTATATAGTTCATAATATACGTGCAAAGCACGTGCATAGATTTGCACGTGTATCCCAAAAACTAATATACATAAATATTGAAAAATAAGTACAAAACCTTGGTACAAAAAAGGATTTCAATCGAGATAGGATAGTCAAAATTTCAACTTACATAACTAATTTCGTATTAATAATATTTTTATATATTTGCACGTATTATAATAATAATATATTTGCGGGTTGAATTTTAACCAGCATTTGCTCGACCCGACCCCGGTCACTTGTCAGTACCACTTTACAATGAGCTCTTAAGGACTTCAAGCATAAAACAAATTATGAAATTAATGCTTTTGCAAATTTGGATAGAAATTGGAGAGTTAAAGCAATAGAGAGACTTTTGCAGGATGCCTTTTCAACAATCCAAATTCAAGAAAACAAGAAAGGTTCTCATGTGTAAGAGACAAAGAATGGTAACGAAATTCAACAGTGAAGTTCATTTTGTATCTGATTTCACGATTTGAAATGCACAGTGTTATCTCAATCTGGTATATAAACGAAAAACTCTATTTCTTCCTTTCACATTTGGGGGATTTGTGAAAAAAATCTAATGGCTTTGGGTACACAACTGGACTATTCATTTGCTTTTAATGAGAGGAATTTCTCTGACAGGGTTTTGACGCTTGAGGTTGCAGTGTTGATGATTCGTCGAAGCTCAAAACAAAGGATGAAGGTTCATGTTCAGTTGTTGATTTGGATAAAAAACGCAAACGTAGCAGAGAAGAAATCAAGTCAAGAGCAAATGGCGGTATGCTAGCCCCAGTGTTGGAATTGTGCGAGTTATGATTGCTTGAGTTTCGTGAAACTTATTGTTAGAAGGGTAAGTCATGACTAAGTTCAATGCAAGGGGCTAGATGAAATACGATGTGATTCATATACAAAATCTGGACGTGTCCTGTGCTTACCTAATAACAGTGTCAGTGTTTGGGCGTACCCTGCGGATGTGCGGGTTGTGGTGTTGAATTGATGAGAATTAGTTGGAGTGTGTATCGCTATGATTAACTTGGGGTAGACATTGACTATCCTAGCTAAGGGGATTACTCTAAAAATGCCTATGTTATAGCTGGAAATCTATGGGGAAATTAGAAAAAGAGATGAACCCCAGAAAAAGTTGTTGGCAGGGGTTCTGTTTCCGTCAGGGCCGCTGGGGCGGGATATTCCCGTCAAGGCGAGACCGCCAACGCGGAATTTCTCCTGCTAGAGTGGGAAAGGGCGAGATAGAATCTTAGCCCTGTTTCCCCTATTTTTCCCCAATCGTATATAGAGACCCCGAATCATATCTGAACTAATCCCTGCAATTCAATGAATGCTCAGCAATAGAACAGTAAGTCATAAACCTTAGTATTTAAATAATGGCTATGATAGACAGAAAAAACTAGCATCCATGTGCTTACAAAACATAAGTGAAATGAAAATATAAAATAAAGTATTGTTCCAAAATACAAGCCCAAGAAGGGCAAAAAACCAAATCAGGATCCCTGGGACTGGGAGGTGTCATGATCAGAGTCTAGATCCTCCGGGGGTACTAGGCCTTTCACGGCCTCATCCATGAAAGTAAAATGTTGCAAATCTCTTGTCTTGACTCAGAGAATCTCATGTCCGGGGACGCAGGTGAAGATGATCCTGACAGCCTTCCATATTCGAACCATCAAACGATTGCCCCTGACAGCCTTCCATATCCGAACCATCAAACGGTCGCTCTCTAAACCCTTCCTTCTCTCCTTGAGTAGCTCGCGGCAGAGCATCTCAACCTCTAGGGCAGTGCTGGGTGGAACCGGAGTGGTGTTATCAAAGGAGCATCCCAATCTCCTCCGGACGGCCGCCAGGTCCTCCTCTACCTGTGCACCTGAGAATGGGGCCTCAGACCGGGTGGGATGAGTGTCGTCGCTTCCCTATTCGTTCGTCTCTGCAGCCGCCTGACTTTTCCTAGCACTGTCTGTCCTCCTCCTCTTGCTCCTGGAGGTAGAACCCTACCTAATTAAAAGAGGGTGAAAAGGGGGACCCATAGGAAGTACCTCATCAATGTCTAAGAGAGGCACCCCCACCTACTTGCATAGTGCGGTAACAAGTCCTGGTATGAAGAAATCCTTCTTGTTGTCCTGGTAGAACATCTTCCATTCCGAGATAATTTGCGCCCCCACATTTAGCTCAATGCCATGCAAAACGCACGCCATCACCAAGGCACGAGGGAAGGTCACATTAGTGCGGTTGCCCGACGGGCGGATCCTCCTAGTAACCAGGTGCAACCACCTCTTAGCATCTGGTGACCAGTCCACACTAGTGATACCCCCTATAGTAGGCCAATAAACCTTGTCCCGGCATGCAGGCTCCACCAGCGCATCCCTCAACCAACCCAGATCCATCTCCCTAATCTTGGCCTTGTACTCCGCAATTGAGACATCGGGAACCTCTAGCACCTCATTAATGGTTGTGGCGTTCAGGGGGATGTCGACTCCCCGGATGCAAATGGTAGGATGGGGGTCATCCTAGCGAACTGTAGGAAGAACTGTATATAACTCCCTTACCCAATCAGAACGTGCCACAGGGGGAGGCTCAGTCAGTGGAGCCCATCCGAACTCCATCAGGCGAGCATGAAAGGTAGGCGCCTTCTCCTCTAATCTAAGTAAGACAAAGCCTTTCTCACAACAAAAGTTATTTCGGTAGTCCTGATGCCTTTCCCAACTAGCAGCATCGGGGAACCAAACAAAAGGCAGATTTTCCTCGTTATCACCAGCCATTAGAGAAGCCTACAAAAGTTAGAAGGTATACGTTAGAACATGATAGGATTAGGCAATATGGGGAAAGGGTAGAGAAAATTTCTTATTGAAGGGGCAAGGGGCTAGTGCCCCACTGATTCCCGCCACATTGGGATGAGGGAGTCCGCTACACCGAGATGAAGGGTGCTAGAGTGGCCTTCATCTAGAACAAATTCCAGGAGCGACCATGGCGCATCTTCGTCCCAAAACCCTCGTTTTCAACAGAATTTCAGCAGATAAGAGTCGATTGAGTATCCTAGAACTTAAATATGCAATCATTTTAGCAAAATAACCCCTAAATAGTGCTCAAATCCAAGTTTTTCATCAAGGGACTTTTCAACTTCCCCCACTATTTTGGTACAGATTAGACCGTATTTTTACGAATTCCTTATGCCTGTGACGTTGTGGAGACGTTGGGAAAGTAAGGAAGTATCAATGCTACATTTTTCTATCAAATTAGCAAACTAAGTTCAACTTCGAATAACTACCCCACAAAAAACCATTTCTAATCAATTATGTAGCAACATCCAATCGTTGTCAATCAAGTATTGAAGTAATGAGCATAAGGAACGAGAATTTTGACGTTCAGAACGAAGCGTTGAGAGAATTTTTGGAAGAATTTGAGTGAGAAAGAAGGAAATGGAAAAAAAAATTCCCTTTTCCCCCTCTATATTGGTTCCAGTCTCCCGCTGCAGCGGGAGATTCCTCGCCACAGCAGCCTCACTTCAGCGGGAACCTGTTGCTCTGGCAGGATCGAGTTGTGCAAGTGGACACATTTATTTTCTCCGTGTGTTGCCTCACTTCCCTAAGCAGCCCCGTGAGTATAGAATCTTTTGTGCTTAAAGTTGAAGAGTCACCACTTTTTGTGGCTTCGTGATGACCCAATTCGTTAGTTTAGAAGTACTCCGAGAAGGGCGCAGGTTTGTCCCTTCGCTGGTCGTTCGGGGACGAACAAGGGGTAAATTGGTATCTATTGTAAAGACCCGTACCGTCGTTATTTAGGAAAAGTAAAACATCGGGAAAGTACTGGGGCAACTATCCCGCTAAGGCAGGCTAGATGCCACTAGGGCAGCAACGCCACATCGAGATAAGTAGCTGCCAGAGCGGGATAGGCGAGACAGAATGTTAATAACGGGAAATCTTATTTTCTCCTACTTTCAAAAACACCTAAATTAGAAGTAAATCACCCCAGAAACCCTCCAAAAGTTTCTCTAGACTTGGGAAAGAAGGAGGAAGATATTTCTAGCATAAGGAGATTAATAACTTGTGGATTCTTGGGCAAATTCACTGTCCTGCCATCCGAAAAACCAGAATTGAAGCTATAAATTTCGTGCAGTTGCTTGGTGCCCAGGTAGGATAGATTTATTTAATTGAATAGTTATAAATTTGTTATTCACTGCGTAGTATGTTGTAATTGATGGTAGAATTCATGTGTAGGCTTTTTGTGCACCGAAAAAAGGTTGATTATGTTGGTGAATGTGGGTTTGGGAATAGTGGGATTTCCTATTTTGTGGGATGTTGTTGACTGGTAACTGTATGATATGTATGCGTATAAGCAAAGTATAATAGTAGTGACAAACCTAATGAATTGATTATGAAAAACGAATGCCAGGAACTTGAGTACTTGACTATATGATGTGAGTATCGTACGATATGGATGTGATTGTTCTTGTATTGTGATGCATGGGATCGGGTGTCATGTATCGACACGCTAACTCGCATTGGATCAGGTGCTACATTTCGGCACACTAACATGAATCGGGTGTCGCGTACCTACATACATATTGCATTGGATTGGGTGCTACATTCCGGCACACTAACTTGGATAGAATACCACGTACCGGTACACTAATAGTTTGGGTATGGGTTCCATGAGAGGACCATTGGCTTGTCATATATGTGTAATTGCTCGTATTATTGATAATGTGGAATTGGGCATGTTTCCTGAAATGATTGGTGGATTGTACATTATGTTTTTATATGTGGGAATTGTGATGTTGTAAGTTAATTAATGGTACTTGTTGCGTAATGAATTGTGAATGGTCGGTCCAAATTCGGGTTGTAGTATGGTAAGGGGGAACTAAGGGTCCCGGTGTTGTCTGGTTATTTAGAATGAGATCATGAGTATTATTGTTAAGGTTTGGGGTGGTAATATAAACGGATAGTAAGCCTAGATAGGCGTAATGTGGGGTCATAAGTTGAGTAGAGACGAAAGAAGCAAGTAAGGTGTTAGAGGCAAGTATTCTAATTTGATATTAATATCTGAAATGGTAAGTCAGACAATTATAAAGGTGGAGGAGCGATTAGTATTTATTGCATGTTTCGTCAGTTGATTTCCTATATTATGCGGTGGGTATTCGGGTTGATCGATAATGCCTACCAGTACGTGTGATTGCACTGATACTACTCTTGCTATGCCTTTGGGCATAGTCTAGTTGCAACATCAGTGATGTTTCATAGGTGAAGACGAAGGCAACTCCAGCAGCTTTTATTTTTCTTTTCGCATGATGGGAGCTGTGTCTTTTCATTCTTATGTTTTACTTTGCACTTTTAAGTGGCTCTTGTACCTGCTTAGACTAGATCCCTGGGATGTTAATTACTTTACAAGTCTTAACCTTGAGTCTCTTACAACCTTTGTTTTATAAAAACTTTACATGAATTTCCTTTATTCGTCAGTTTTTCTTAATTTTCCGCATGTTCTTAACTGTTGGGAACTAAGGGTTCCCCTACTTAGATATTAGAGTAGGTGCTCGCACGGCCCGGTGGGTTGGGTCATGACAGTTCCAGTATGTGGTTTTCTTCAGTTTTCAACTTCATTTCTCCTAAATATTTCGAAAAAACTTTGTACCACTTTGCTCGATTCGACCCAAGCCGACCTGACCCTGCCACTTGTGAGTACCACTTTGCAATGAGCTCTGAAGGACTTCAAGCATAAAACAGATTATGAAATTAATACTTTTGCAAATTTCCATATAAATTGGAGAGTTGAAGCAATAGAGAGACTTTTGTAGGATGCCCTTTCAACAATCCAAATTCAAGAAAACAAGAAAAGTTTTAATGTGTAAGAGACAAAGAATGGTAACGAAATTCAACAGTGAAGTTCATTTTGTAACTGATTTCGTGATTTGAAATACAGAGTGTTATCTCAATCTAGTAAATAAACGAAAAACTCTGTTTCTTCCCTTCACATTTGGGGCATTTGTGAAAAAATTCTAATGGCTTTGGGTACACAACTGGACTATTCATTTGCTTTTAATGAGAGGAATTTCTCTAACGCTTGAGATCAGATGACGAAGGTTGCAGTGTTGATGATTCGTCGGAGCTCAAAACAAATGATGAAGGTTCTTGTTGAGTTGTTGATTTGGGTTGAAAACGCAAACATAGCGAAGAAGAAATCAAGTCAAGAGCAAATGGTTTGTTTTTCTTAATTTAGGGTTCATTTATTGTGTTAAAATCATGAAATTGTTGTTTTAATTAATAATTTTTTTCTTAGATTTTTGCTTTTTGATATCAAGAAAGAAAGTCATTATTTTTTTGATTCAGCATTAGAGTTTAAAATGTTTTTCCCTTGAATTATTTTCAACGAAAATACAGTGTTTTTCAAGAAAATGATTAGTTTTTACAAATTTTTTGTTACCAAGAAACTAAAATGGATTGTTTTTCAACTTCTATGTTAGAGTTAAACACTACATTTTAAACATCTTTTAGTCCATAGATTTTTGGTTTGGTTTCTTATACATATATCTGGAAGTATCTTTTTCACTTGGGAATTTTCTTAATGTTTGTTGGATTTAAAAGGCAGTTTACGAATTCAAATGGAGTGGAAGTGATGTAAAGGATTCATATAGCTAAATACAACTAGTTTAGAGTTGAATTATAGAAGTAGTTGATATGTGAAAGACTATTTATGAAATGATTTCTTTTTCTGAATGCTTGATTAGTCGTTCAATAGTTTAAAATCTTTAGAGTTTTGGTTTTCTGTGATCATTTCATTACAGAAAAAGATCATCTATTTTCTCTTAGATTTTTTCCCTTTAAATAGAAGGGAAATCGAGAAAGAAAACGATTAGCTCCGATTTTGCATTGATGTTTAACATCTTTTTGCCTTGGATTGTTTTCAAGAATGAAAAAAAACAATTTTTAAAATAGATTATTGGTTATAGGAGAGAAGAAACCAAGAAACTGAATGACCTATTTTTCAACCTCTATGTTAGGATTAAACACCTACATTTTTAATAGATAGGGTGTAACATCTTTTAGTGCATAGATTTTTTATTTCTATACATATATCTAAAAGCGGTAGTTTACGGATCCAAATAGAGTGGAAGCGATTTAGGATTCATATAGCTAAATTCAACTAGTTTAGAGTTGAATTATAGAAGTAGTTGTTATGTGAAGGCGGTTTATGAATTTAGGGCTTTTTAACCCTTGTGTAGGATGTGGTAGCATTTTATTTACAAATATAACTACTGCACTTTTCTTCTTCAGTTTAGAATTCTCTTTTTTGTTAATATAAAGGCAACAGTAGATGGGCATTTGAATTCGTTCTTTACCTGGTTATGTTTGATGTTGAAACTAATGAGATTAACTTGAAATGGTTATTTGGGAGTTATGTACTATTACTTACTTGACTTTTCCTAATTATTTCATTTTGAATGCGATAAAAAATGAGAAGAATCTACAGGAAGGCTTGAGGAATCGCCTTCGGACAATGTGATAACCAGAAATCACTCTCTTTGCGTGAGAACCATACACATTAGTTCTCTGATTCTAGCAGAATTAATTAGTGTTTTCTTTCTTAAGGTGAGTACTCCTTAATACAATACATTTTGCCTTCAATTGACATTCCATGTTACTTCCTTTTTAATTTCAAGTTTCAACTATTTGTTTACTTCTTAGTTGTTATCGAATGGCACGGGAGAACAACGACACGTAATTGTACAAATTGATGAGTCAGGTAAGAACTAAGTTTGACTGATACTTTTTTTTTAATTTCAATTGTACAAATACACATATTTTCATAATCTCTTGCCTATCTCTTTGTTTTTCTTCCTTTTCTTTTTTAGGAAAAATCATATACACATATTTTATTCTTTTGTTAGTTGACATTAAATTAACTTTTTCCTTTGTCAACTTTATTGAGCAGAAGAAGCCGCCTTCATAGACCTCTTGAAGTTTATGTATTGTAATGCTTTATCAACTACAACACCTACTGGTCTGCTTGATGTGCTGATGGTTGTTGATAGATTTGAGGTTGCGTCATGAATGACATACTGCAATAACGAACTGCAGAAGCTACAGATGACAACTGAAACGGCATTGGTCTATTTGGATCTTCCTTCCAAAATATCAACGGTTGATGTAGTTCAGCCATTAGTAGATGTTGCAAGACTATATCTTGTTCTACGTTTGAGGGACATAACCAAGTGAGTAGCTCTATGTAGACATTAATCTCTCTTGTTTGGTTGAGTTTGAATGATTAGCATTTCCATATTAGACTACTTTAATCAATTGTTTCTCATTGGGAAATTTTCACATTGTTTTTTTCTCTTAATGAATGACTTTTTCATTAACTGCTATAGTTTATTTTTTTGGTTGTATCCTTCAAGTTCGAAGAAGAGGCACTGAATTTGCCTTTTTCTGGAATTAAGGTTGTTCTGTCCAGTAGTGGTCTTCACAGTGCTTCGGAGGATGTTGTCTATGACTTTGCGTTGAAGTGGGCTCATAAGCATTACCCAGGCTTTGAGGAAAGATGGAAAGTATGGTCATCACATCATTGTTACCTCATTTGATTTCCATACATGACATGTATGAAGCTGAAGAAAATCATGACATGTAGTAACTTCGATCAGGAGTTTGATTCAAGGCTTGTATTAGAGGCTCTTTTTTACAAGGCCGGAGAACCGTATCAGCAGCGTGCAATTATTGCCAAGGTGGAGAATGCTTACCGCCCGTTGTTATGTGGAGAAGGCATACAAATACAAAACTGTTAAAGTTCTTGAGTTTTTAACGCCTCATCAACAATGTGTTGTTCACCTAGATTTGGACAGATGCGAGTGTTCTTTCCTCTTTCCTACTGGTAAAGTTTTTTCACGAACTTTCCATTTGGGTGGAAGAGAGCTTTTCTTGGCAGCTTATTGCAACATGGATTTACAAGGTGCAGTCCAGTGCCTGGGGTTGTTTCTGGGCATGCACGGGAAGGAGTCTAAGCCACTTGCCATTTATTATGAGTTTGCAGTTCGTATGAGTCCTACAAATGAGTATGTGAGCAAGCACAAGGGAAACTACACCTTGACCAGTGGTGTAGTTGTTGGCTGCAGGAATCTCTGTTGTGTAGATTGGACCGCTTTTCTGAAAGAAGATAGTTTATACTTCATCAAGGGAGTTGTCTATCTTCTCGCTGTGATTACTATCCGTGAATAGTGTGCTTAGCAGCCAGAGTCTACATTGTAGTGGTATCTTATATACTTTAGTAGGATTCCAATGCCTTATGTTAAATGATTTGGGGAACTTGTCTTCTCATTACTTCAACATATCAGGTTACAATCTCTTGACGTTATCCGTTTCATGGTTTATGATGCACCATCACGACTCACGAGGCATAGAAAGCTGGATCTTGCACCAATAGAACAACCTGTATCGATTGAGTTCAAGGATTTAACATAGGTGATCAAGGGAAGAACAACAAAATGTGTGCCATGTTTGATGAAAATGGATAAGTTTTTCACTTAGTGAATTTTGGTGTCTATTTGAGGAAAGATGGTACTGGGAAGAAAAAATGTGAAATAGCAAACATATTTTGTAAATTTTGTAGTGCTCTTTAGGTTGATATTTCAGTTGATGAATGATATACTTGGAGTTCTGTACTATTACTTGACTTTTCCTAATTATTTCATTCTGTATGCTTATCTCTTTCACTTGTCTGATGTTGATGACAAATAAGAAGAAGCTATAGGTCGGACATTGTGATAACCAAAAATCACTCTCTTTGCGTGAGAACCGTACACATTAGTTCTCTGATTCTAGAAGAAATTCTTAAGGTGAATACTCCTTAATACAATACATTTTTCCTTCATTTGACATTCCATGTTACTTCCTTTTTAATTTCAAGTTTCAACTATTTGTTTTCTTCCTAGTTGTTCTGGAATGGCACGGGAGAGCAACGACACGTAATTGTACAAACTGATGAGTCAGGTAAGTAGTAAGTTTGACTGATACTTTTTTTTTTAATTTCAATTGTACAAATACACATATTTTCATAATCTCCTATCCATCTCTTTGTTTGTCTTCCTTTTCTTTTTTAGGAAAAATCATATACACATATTTTATTCCGTTGTTAGTTGACATGAAATTAACTTTTGCCTTTGTCAACTTTATTGAGCAGAAGAAGCCGCCTTCATGGACCTCTTGAAGTTTATGTATTGTAATACTTTATCAACTACAACACCTACTGGTCTGCTTGATGTGCTGATGGTTGCCGATAGATTTGAGGTTGCGTCATGCATGATATACTGCAGCAACGAACTGCAGAAGATACACATGACGACTGAAATGACATTGCTCTATTTGGATCTTCCTTCCAAAATATCAACGGTTGATGTAGTTCAGCCGTGAGTAGATGCTACAAGACTATATATTGTTCTACGTTTTAGGGACATAACCAAGTGAGTAGCTCTGTGTAGGCATTATTCTCTCTTGTTTGGTTGAGTTTGAATGATTAGCGTTTCCATATTAGACTACTATAATCAATTGTTTCTCACTGGGAAATTTTCATATTGTTTTTTCTTTTAATGAATGACATTTTCATTAACTGCTATAGTTGAGTGCAATTTACATGAATGTGAACAAGCTAGTTTGAGAGAAAAAGTATCTTCATTTCATTCTTTTTTTGGTGTCTATTGTAGGAAGGATGGTACTGGGAAGAAATCATGTGAAATTGTAATCATATTTTAAACGGAAAAGGGCCAAAAATATCCTTGGAGTATTTGAAAAGGTTTAAATATACCCCTCATCCATCTATTTGGCTAGAAATACCCCTCAATCCACCTTTTTGGCCTATTTTTACCCTTAAAGCTTAACCGATTTTTTAAAATTATTATTAGTAGTAGTAGTTATTACATGGCGTTTTTCTATTGGATAAAATTTAAATTTCCAACCCATTGGATTTTTTCCGATCCAAACCCACAACCCATGACCCAAATCCAATTAAACTTAATAATGAATCAACTCCTATATCTCTCCCTTAACCACATTAATCTCTGCAATGTACTACTGTAGTTATGGGAGAAGAGTATTGAGAATGCAGATGAAGTAATCATAATTTTTACGGTTTGATATAAAGAAGCTTTCCTTTTTAATTTGAAATTATTGGAAATTTATAAATTGAAGTAACGAGGTGTTCTGCTTAAGCACAGGTTTTTGAAAAATAGGCAGTAGTGATTTCTCAATTATGTGCTTTAAATGATTATTGAAGCAATGCCAACCAGATAAACAAGAAGAACACTATTATAAATATGAGAAGAAAAAAAAAAGAGTCCACATTATTCGTCGATCAATAAATGAGAAATCACGAAATCAATGTGATTCTGTTTCTGGGAAGTTTCGAATTTTTTCTTTTCAGAAAGAAATAATTTTTTGCATTTCCTGATTTCATTTCAAAACAATAATTAAAGAAATAACATTTGACAATAAAAAATACTTTTAGAGAAAATCTAAATATTGTAAAAATGCAAGACCAAATGCTCCAGTAAACTAAAAGTTCAGAAAAACTTTCGTTGTAGTAATGAATCTTTGGTGAAGAGCCAGGGAAGGAAGAGATACGACGTACTTGATTGATTGTGAGGTTTAATTGAATTTGGGTCTGGATCCGGGGCGGGTTGAAAAAAAATTAATGGGTTGGGAATTTAATTATATCCAATAGGAAGATGCCACGTAATAAATTATAATAATTTAAAAAAATTGTTAAGTTTTAAGGGTAAAAGTAGGCCAAAAAGGTGGATTGAGGGGTATTTCTAGCCAAATAGATGGATGAGGGGTATATTTAAACCTTTTCAAATACTCCAAGGATATTTTTGGCCCTTTTCCGTTTAAAATATGATTACAATTTCACATGATTTCTTCCCAGTACCATCCTTCCTACAATAGACACCAAAAAAAGAATGAAATGAAGATACTTTTTCTCTCAAACTAGCTTGTTCACATTCATGTAAATTGCACTCAACTATAGCAGTTAATGAAAATGTCATTCATTAAAAGAAAAAACAATATGAAAATTTCCCAGTGAGAAACAATTGATTATAGTAGTCTAATATGGAAACGCTAATCATTCAAACTCAACCAAACAAGAGAGAATAATGCCTACACAGAGCTACTCACTTGGTTATGTCCCTAAAACGTAGAACAATATATAGTCTTGTAGCATCTACTCACGGCTGAACTACATCAACCGTTGATATTTTGGAAGGAAGATCCAAATAGAGCAATGTCATTTCAGTCGTCATGTGTATCTTCTGCAGTTCGTTGCTGCAGTATATCATGCATGACGCAACCTCAAATCTATCGGCAACCATCAGCACATCAAGCAGACCAGTAGGTGTTGTAGTTGATAAAGTATTACAATACATAAACTTCAAGAGGTCCATGAAGGCGGCTTCTTCTGCTCAATAAAGTTGACAAAGGCAAAAGTTAATTTCATGTCAACTAACAACGGAATAAAATATGTGTATATGATTTTTCCTAAAAAAGAAAAGGAAGACAAACAAAGAGATGGATAGGAGATTATGAAAATATGTGTATTTGTACAATTGAAATTAAAAAAAAAAGTATCAGTCAAACTTACTACTTACCTGAGGCCCTTTTCCGTATTTTAAATTTTGTAGTGCTCTTTAGGTTGATATTTCAGTTAAATTTTGTGTGTTTCAGTCTCTTGGCTTATGTACACTGATGTTCAAAAGAGACAGTACTTAAGGGACTATTTAGTAGGGCTGCTTAGCGAGCGGATAATTATCCTCAATAGATTGACGTATCGATTATCGACTTTTAAGTGATATGTGTGAAACTACGATTAGTGAAAGTTAACAAAAGTGGGCGTGCAGTCGTAGACCTGAAATCTCATGCAAAGAAGTTATCTTAAAAGACCTACATTTGTATTATTGCTGAGAACACTTTTTAGCTTATTTTTCAGTTTTATTTTATTTAGTATGATGATTATATGACGAGGACTTAAATGAAGAAGTAAGGATCGTATAGCCAACCTCAACTTATTTGGGACTGAAGCATCATTATTGTTATAGTTGGTTTTGTGATTTTAAAGGTAAAATCTTTACTTGTATAGTTGCATCTCCACAGATGTTAGTCCAGAATATTTTTCCGTTTTTCAGTTGTACCTTATGCTTAAGATATTTTATAAAACCTAAAATATTATGTAATACTATTTTTTATGAAAGGACAATGTAGCTGCTTCAAATCCTATAACATGTTAGGTCACGATACAAGTTCATGATATGTATTATCTATTTTGGCACACAATTGTTTTTTTGAGCTGTGCCACATCGAGCTCGTAAAGTGGATGTACCATACAAATTTTAGTTATGCCTTGTAAAACTCTTCATTTTTATCTCCCAATCTGACGTAGGATCGATCTAAGGAGTTATGTGCACCTCATATTCAGAAATCTTTTTAGCCTAAACGCATTTCAATCCTACTTGATCTGCCCTCTGTAAAAAACGTCACATATTAGTTTTTTTATTCTTAAAACTTTGGGTTTAGTAAACTCTTAATTTTGATTTTCAGGTGATTGAGCGTATAGAGTAATATTAATTTGGAATGCATTTGAAACGACCACATGTTGCATTCTCTTGAACGTATTTAATATGATAAAATTCATTTAAAATATGTTTTCAATTTATGATTGGCTAGTAAAATTTGTAAATAGTGATAAACTAAAACTGATTATCGAATGAGCAAATATTTGTTTTCCTGAACCGTTAATTGAAACAAGTAATATGAAATAAAATTTCACAGTAAAATTGTCCACAAATTTTTCAAAAACATAGAAGAGTTGGTTCAATATGATTTGATATTCTAAAGTTCAATTTATAAGTATGGATAAGATGTTATTTAATTTATTTTTCCTTTAGTCTATTTCAAAAAGTTTTTTTTTATAATTTTTATTTTTCACATGACATGTTTAAGGTTATGAGATATGTATATCTTTATTTTACTTTAACTTATGTACATTAGAATAAGTCATTTTTTAAAATTTGGTTTTTGATTGATATAATGATTCTATGTGTTTGAGAGTTAGATTTAAAATGATTTTATGTGTTCAAGGTTAGATTCAAATTGATCCTATATATATGTTCAAGGATAGATTCAAAATGATCTTTTAAAATTATTTTAAGTGATTTTATAAATGATCTTTTTTCCTCTTCTTTAATTATTTAATAAACTTTGACTATTAGATCTTATGGAAGCGATAATTTTTTTGTTTAGATTGTCCTAATTTTATACCAAATCACAAACATAACTTCCTTTTAAGTCATTAATATGGTTTTTGACTATGGATAAGATGTTATTTAATTTATTTATTCTATTTTTTCCCTTTAATCCGTTTCAATTTTTTTTTGCCAATTTTCTAATTTTTAATTTTTCACAACATGTTTAAGATCACGATATATGCATATTTTTAATTTAAGATCACAAGATTTAGTGATCTCTACTATTTTCTTAACCAAAACTACACAAACAAATTAAAACAAAAAAATATTTACTACAATATTATTTTGCCACAAATTAATCCTTTTTATTTAACTTTAATTTTTTTCTGCATCTCCATTTTGGCAAAATTAACCAGACTCGACCAGACCACTTGCCACCACCAATGTCAAATAATGATATGCAATGGAGCTATGAAGAACTTCCTCAATGGCAGAAAGCAAAAAAATAAAAAACAGATTCACGAATTTAATGCTTTTGAAAATTTTGATATAAATTAGAGATTTGGAGCAATTGTCATCCAACTAAACAAAGAAGAAGAAAACAAGAAAAAAAGTATCAATTAGAAGAACTTGTTTTGAATTTGGCTTTCATATTTTGTTTTATTTGCATTAACCATGGAAATCAGTAAACTTTGTATCTGATTAAGATAATAACAAAAACGAAGAAGCAAAACAATTATTTAAAGTGCTTCAATCAGTGGTTTTCTTCAGTTCCCACCTGCATTTCTCCTGAATTTTTCGAAAAACTTTGTGCTTTGATTCAATTATGAAAATGATTTTTTTACGTACCTCGAGTGTAACGGAATCTCAACCAGACTATGGATTTGTGTTTGACGACAGAAATTACTCAGATCGAATGTTGATGATAGAGATCGTACCAGACTCGATGGAGCTCAGACAAGAAGGTTGCAGTGTTGATCATTCAGCTCGAAAAGGCAAGCGTAAGAGAGAAGAAATGGTTTGTTTTTCTTAATTTTAAATTATGTTTTGGTTGCATTTGTTTTTCATTTTTGGGTGCATTTTTGTGTAACGACCTGTTCCCGTCGTTATAGAAAATCCAACGGGGAAAATTTGGGGCCAAAATTTTTTTTCGTAGTATTTTTGGATTTTCCCAACCTAGTTCAAATTTGGATGAAATTGGAGTCTTTAAGGTGCGGGGAAATATGGTAACAATTGGGTGAATTATTTATGATTTTGATTACATGAGTGGTTAGATAACTCATTAAAAAATCCGTACGAGTTTACGGAATTGAATTCGGGCAAGTAGAACTCCCGAAATCGATCGTAGCGTAAACGGTATTTTTTTAGCGTCGTTGGATAGAGGTGTGTTGTGAAATGGGGATTTTGGAATTCTTTAAATAGCTCTCTGTTTCGTGCAACCCACCTTGGCGGGGAGTTTTGTTGCTTTGGCGGGGCCACTATAGCGGGGTGGCGGCCGCTGTGGCGGGCCAAACGTGACTTAAAGTCGTAAATAAACCCCTAAATGACCCACTACAAAAAAACCCTGAATTGCCAACAAAATTATCGGTTGGTAAATTGATTAAATTGGTCAGCAAATGAATTTTCCAACTGAATACCAACTAATGTTAATCCGTTGCTAAAAAGCTTGTCACTAATTTTTACCAACCCATTTCAGTTAGTTGGTAAAATTACCGACTAAAATTCAGTTGGTAAACACATAAACAACTTGTTGGCAATTGTTGAAATGTCACCTTCGAATTTTCGTTGGTAAATTCACCAACCAATTTTTGGTTGGAATATTGTTGGTAAGTTTACTATCGAAGAGCAAAAGAGTTAGTAAATTTGGTTCTTCATTATTCAGTTTTGTTAGTAATATGTTGGCAAATATACTAAAATAAAATAAAATGTTGTTACTATTCCGTTAGCAATTATATAACATATAACAACTTGGTTGGTAAGTTCGATAGTAAATTCACTAAAATGCATTGGTAATCGATTAGCAATTTCAGTTAAGAAAAAAAGTGTGTTGGTATTTCGTTAGTAAATGACCAACGAATTTTAAATCTATAAGTAAGTATGACTATCTACTTTTGTAACTTACGTTACTAATTGGCTAGTATTTTAGAAACACAAAAAGCTCATTACTAATTTGTTAGGAAGCTTACTAACTGATTGTTAATTTGTTGGTAATGTATATCATTTATGTTCAATATTTGGTCAGTGATTGATTGGTAATGTATATTGACATATTACTGACTAAATAGTAATTCGATAGTAAAATTTCACTTTATATATTTATATTAATCAATAGCTTTTACGAATCTTAAAAAGTCTGGAAACATACAGTGGTTCTTTGATAAATTATAACTTGAATAAACAATGCAAAACCAAAGATTAATTCAAAATAAATACAGAAACAGGCAATGCAAAACCTAAGATGAAGAGTTCAAAATAAAACCAAATAAGGAAACAAACAATGCAAAATCTAAGATGAAGAGTTCAAAAAAAATCCAAATACGGAACAAACAATGCAAAATCTACTTAGGATAGTTTGAAAAATTTAAATGACTCATATCATTATTTGATAATGGGTCATGTCTAAGCTAAGGTGGTGTACCAGTTGGAGGTGTACCAGTGGGCAGTGTACTAGGGGGTGGTTTAGGCAGCCCAGCTATGAGGATGGGCAAACGTTCTTGGAGAATCTTATCAACTTGCTCTTGCATTTCTAGCTGCATTTCATGTTTCATTTCTTCATGCAATTCATGTCGTATCTCTTCTCTCATCTCTTATCTCATCTCATGCTTCATCTCCTCTTTCATTTCTTGAACATATTCCTTCACTCGAGCATCAAAACTACAATCTTGAGGTTGAGTAGTTGAAGCAGACGATGAACCAATGTTCTCATAGAATACTGCTTGAGAACCAAGACCATATATACATGCCTTCTTAACCCCACCCACTTCATCCATGTAAATCTTTGAAAAATCTACTGTCGGTGACTCACCAGATTCATCTACAAGTTGAGATTCATCTACAAGTTGAGATGCAGATGTGATCTTAGACATTACAGCATCCTGAAAAA
>NW_006239116.1:60968-61811 GCF_000226075.1 Solanum tuberosum | reverse complement strand
TCTTTAGTATATTTTTATGGTTCACAGTAACATACTTCTCTGCATTTTTTTGTAATAACAAAGATCCCCTCTAATATTTATAGAGATGCAACATAAGGTCAGATGAATCTTCCAAGAAAACGAAGGAGGATAGCAAGGAATATCACATATTAATGGCAATCCAACCGACATATACATGAATATACTCAACAGGAACAATAAATTTTACAGCAGTCACAGGCAACCTTCTCGAGTACACTCCAAGTCCAGAACAAAGTCCAAGACAAGAGAAGAGTTCAATGCCTACTAGAAGAATTGGAAGCCCACCCCTGAATTTGGTAAACTTCCCTATTCTTAGTAAGCCTACACCTACTAAGAATAGCCTTGAAAAGTTGGCCAGTGGAATTGAAGAGTCTCATAACATATTCCCTGATAGAGGTGGGTGCGAAAGTACATCTCTATGAAATGGTTATGTTGGAATACAAGAGGTGCCAATAAAAGGTATAAGCAGAAAGCGTTGAAGCACTATATCTATAGTAATCATATTAACCTAGTAGGTTTAGTAGAGATTCGAGTGAAAAATCATAAAAGTAATAGGATCTTCAATAACTTGACTTCATATAAGGGTAGCCTGCATAATTATCAGAAGGCAACAAATGAGCGGGTATGCATATTATGGAACCCCTAATGGTACGATGTTATCTTGATTGAAAAGGAGGCGCAATTCATTTATTGCTTAGTTAAATGAAGAATTGATGGATTTGAAGTCGTGGTCACCATAATCGATGGTTATAATAGCTTGGAACAAAGAAAGTCAATGCGGATGGATCTACAGTAACTTGGCCAATTTATGAATAAACCTTG
>NW_006239116.1:58558-60868 GCF_000226075.1 Solanum tuberosum | reverse complement strand
GAAACCCTCCAAACCCGAACCAACCATCCTACAAGACAAAAAAGGACTTTCCGGAGTTAACTTACATAGTACTCATTCAAGTATGTTTACCAGGAATGTTAACAAAAGTCAAACTTTGATCAAAACTTCAAAGTTAAAACGCCTAATAACATTAACTCAAAACAAAAGCCTCGAAACCCGAACCAACCATCCTTTTGGATGAAAAATGATCTTACGGAGCTAATTGGGCTGATGAAATTACAATCTAAGCACTACCAAAAATATTGACCAAAGTCAAATTTTGGTCAAAATATAAAAGTTAAAATGTCGAACAACCCAAAGTGAAAACGGAAGCCTTAAAACCAGAACCAACCACCCTATTAGACCAAAAAGGACCCTCCCGAGCTAACCGCACACTATAAACCTTCTCATCCCAGCACTTATAGTAAGAATGTTGACCAAATTTAAACTTTTGTCAAACGTTAAAAGTTAAAACTCCTAGAGCTACAAACTCAAAACAAAAGCCTCAAAACCTGAACCAACCATCCTATCAGACCAAAGTTGACCTTCCAGAGCTAACCGCACTGACATAATTCTTATTTAAGCATGTTTACCAAATTTATTGACCAAAGTCAAAAAAATTTCAAAACGTAAAAGTTAAAATGCCTAACGACACAAAATGAAAACAAAAGCTTCATAACCCCAACCAACCATCCTATCAGACGAATTAAAAATCTTTCGGAGCTAACCACGCTGATGAAATTCTCATATGAGAACGTTTACCACATATATTGACCAAAGTTAAAGTATGGCCAAAACTTAAAGTTGAAATGACTAACGGCACAAACGAAAAATGAAAGCGTCAAAAATCGACCCAACCATATCCTATCAGACGAAAAATAACCTTTCAGAGGTAACCGCACTGATAGAAATCTAATTTGAGCTCATTACCAAATATATTGACCAAAGTCAAATTTTGGTCAAAAGTTAAAAGTTAAAACGTCTAACGACAAAAAGTTAAAATGAAAGCCTCACAACCAAAACCAACCATCCTATTAATAAAAAATGACCTTTGGAGATAATCACACTGAAGGAATTTTCATCTGAGCACGTGCACAAAAACATTGACCGCAGTCAAATTTTGGCCAAAACTTAAGATTTGAAACACCTAACGGCAAATTGACCACGTTTAACCAAATATATTGACCAAATCTAAATTTTGGCCAAAACTTAAAAGTTAAAACAAACACCAAACGGTACAAACTGAAAATAAAAGCCTCAAAACTCGAAACAACAATCCTATTAGAACATAAATGAAATTTCAAAGCCAACCGCGACAGATTTCTCATTTGAGCACCTTTGCCAAAAAATTTGACAAAAGTCAAATTTTGGCCAAAAGTTAAAAGTTAAAACGCCTATCGGAACAAACTGAAAACGAAACCCTCAAAACCAAAGAACAATCCTATTAGAAAAAAAAATCTTCCAGATACAACTACGCTGACAGAATTCTCATCTGACCACATTTACCAAATATATTGACCGAAGTTGATGTTTTGCGAAAAGTTAAAATGCCTAACGGAACAAATTGAAAATGAAAGCCTCAAAACCCAACCAACAATCATATTAGACCAAAAATGAAATTTCAAAGCTAAGCCCTCTGATAGATTTCTCATCTAAGCATGTTTGCAAAAAATGTTAAGCAAAGTCAAATTTTGGCCAAAAGTTAAAAGTTAAAACGCCTAACGGCATAAACTGAAAATAAAAGCCTCAAAACCCAAACCAACCATTCTACTAGACCAAAAATGGCCTTCTGAAGCTAACGATGCTGATGAAATTTTAATTTTAGCAAGTTTATCAAAAATATTGATCAAATTTAAATTTTGGCCAAAACTTAAAAGTTAAAACGCCTAACAACCCAAACTGAAAATAGAAGCCTCAAAACCCGAACCAACCATCCTACTAGACCAAAAAAAACCTTCCAAAGCTAACCGCGTTGATGGAATTTTAATCTTAGCATATTTACCAAAAAAAATGACCAAATCTAAATTTTGGCCAAAACTTAAAAGTTAAAACGCCTAACAACACAAACTGAAAATAGAAGCCTCAAAACCCGAACCAACCATCCTACTAGACCAAAAATGACCTTCTGAAGCTAACGATGCTGATGAAATTTTAATTTTAGCAAGTTTATCAAAAATATTGATCAAATTTAAATTTTGGCCAAAACTTAAAAGTTAAAACGCCTAACAACACAAACTGAAAATAGAAGCCTCAAAACCCGAACCAACCATCCTACTAGACCAAAAATGACCTTCTGAAGCTAACGATGCT
>NW_006239116.1:54468-58082 GCF_000226075.1 Solanum tuberosum | reverse complement strand
GGATTAATGATCGGTTGGTATATTACCAACTATTTTAATTATGTTAGTAATTTACAAACTACAATCTTTATTCGTCGGCAAAATTTCCAACTGATTAGATATTTGTTGGCAAGTTTACCAACAAATTATATTTCGTTACTAATTTACCAACATTTATATTTGGTTGGTAATTTAGCAACAAAATATTGCCGTTGGTAAATGGTTTGTTAGTAATTCATTGGTAATTTGTTAATAAATTATATAAACAAATTTGTTGTCATATTTACCAACCGATATATGCTTCGTTGGTAATATTACTAACAAAAGAAGTGCGTTAGTAATATTTCAGTTGGTAATTCATTAGTAAAAAGTTGCTAAATTTGGCGCCATTTTTTCCCGCCATATTTACCAACTAAAATATTTTGTTGGTAATATTTTGGTTAGTAATCCGTTAGAATTTCGTTGTTAAGTTTTCAAAAATAATTCGGTTAGAAATATGTTGATAATTTGTTAATAAAATACTAACCAACTGAAGTTGTTAGGAAAATCTGTTGGCAATTTGAGGTTTTTTTGTAGTGACCTTATTTGGCACTTTTTGATTTCTAGAGCTAAGGAACGAACCTCAGGCGACTCCTACTCGTTTTTCACCATTCTTGAGGCTAAAGGTAAGCCTTTTACTCCCTGAATCTATTTTTCGATCCGTAGAACATAATAGAATGGGTGAATATTGATGGGGGAGGGTTTTGTTATAGATTTTATGGTGGAACCAACCCTAATTTGGATAATTGGGATATTGGGTTTGATCTAGGGTTCATAGAATTGGTAGTAACTCGAGTAATTAGTGGTTGTTTATTGATTCCCATATTCTATTGATTGTTTGTAGACCAAGAACAAGCGGAACGAATCCAGAAAGGGAAGGATCAAGTTTCTTAGGGTTTCAAGCTTGTTTCGAGGTAGGTGATGGTTGTGATTCTATGATTGTGTGATGTATGTTTGTCTTGCTTCATTATGATACTTGTATGTATATGAATGTTGCATTATTGATCACACTTGTTGTAAATGAGATAGATGAATGATGATTACCATGAAATCATGACTTAATTGTATGATCTTGAGGGATATACTTGTGATTGTAATTGTGGTGTGTTGAATGGATCGGTTGCCACGTTCCAGCATAACTAACTTGGATCGGTTGCCATGTTCCAGCATAACTATGGGATCGGTTTCCACGTTCCGGCATAATTATTGGATTGGGTACCACATTCCGGTATGCTAACTGTTTGGGTTTGGGTTCCATGAGAGGACCAATAATTTGACTTAATTGCTTATCTTGAGAAATGTGAAGTTGTTCATTGTTCGTATATGTTGATGATATTGTATATGTTCGTTATATGCATGTGATTATATTGTTGTGATGACTTATGTATGTTACACTTAGTGGAATAGCCGTGTGATCCTACCAGTACACTGTGGTTGTGTACTGATACTGCATTTACTCTTATTTTTGTTGAGTACATGGCATCTTCAAGAGGTCACTGACAGATCTCGCTTAGGAGATCAGTGATCGTTCGAATTCAAGGGTGAGTCAATTCTTTCGGGCTGCCATGGGTTCTCTTTCGTCTATGTCCACCATTTCCAAACTTAGACTATGTTCTAGATAGTTGATTAGTTCATTAGATCGGGGTTGCATCCCTTCTTCTTTAGACTTGTTGAACTTTAGATGTTTTGGTACATTGACTTTCAGGTTCTAGGTTATTTCTTTCGCATTGTTTAGTTCTTGTTAGACTTTTGTTGGATTTTATGGAAACTCCCTATTTATTTCCTTAGCATTTAACTTGCTTCCGTAACTTAAATGTCTTAGTTTTGGTTTAGTTGCTTGGTTTGAGTTGTAGTAGTAGTTCTCCCACCGGAGAGTTAGTGTGGATGTCAATCACGAAGGTTGAGGTTGTGACATTTTGGTGTGAGAAAAGAAAAAAATCATGAAATGTTTGCTTTTTTTAATGCTTGATGATTTGATTTTTTGTAAAAGATTTTTGCTTTTAAACCGAAGAAAACTATTAGATCTTTGATTCTTCATAAGAGTCTAACATATTTTTGCCTTTGATTATTTTCATGAATGAGAAGAAACACATTGAGGAGAAGAAACCAAGAAATAAAATGGTCTGTTTTCAACTTTCATGTTATGGTTAAACACCTATATTTTTAATTAATCGGGTTGAACATCTTTTTTGTCCATAGATTTTTTCTATTAAACAGAAGAAAACGCTTAGATCTTTGATTCCACACAAGAGTTTAACATCTTTTTGCCTTGGATTGTTTTCATAAATGTAAAAAACCCACTAATTTTACCGTAGAATTTTCGTTATAGGAGGAGAAGAAACCAAGAAATAAAATGGACTGTTTTTCAACTTCTGTGTTAGAGTTAAGCACCTACAATATTAATAGATCGGGTTTAACATCTTTTTGTCCAAAGATTTTTGCTTTTTTGGGTTTAATATCATTTTTAAAAAATTTTGGTGTGAGGAGAGAAAAAATCATGAAATGTTTTCCTATTTGAACTCTTGATGATTTGGTTTTCTATTTTCATTTCATTACAGATAAATAAAAGATCTATCATTTTTTCCCATAGGTTATACTTATGAACAGAAGAAATCGATTAGATTTTCGATTATGAATAAAAGTTTAACATCTTTCCTTAGATTGTTTTCATGAATAAAAAAACACACTAATTTTGCCATAGATTTTTTTTGTCATAGGAGGAGACCAAACCAAGAAATAAAATGGACTTTTTTTCAGCTTCTATGTTAGAGTTAAACACCTTCATTTTTAATTGATCGGGTTTACATCTTTTGTCCAAAGATTTTTTCATTTAAACAAAAGAAAACGATAAATCTCTGATTCTGCACAAGATTTTAACATCTTTTTGCATTGGATTGTTTTCATGAATAAAAAAACACACTAATTTTGCCATAGATTTTTTTTGTTATAGGAGGAGACCAAATGTAACACCCCGTATTCTACATGTACTAGTTCTATTTATATGACGCTTATAATTTGCCTTGTGGTATAGGTATGGACTCGGTTTCCTATGCGACTAGTGACAATATAATAGGTTAAAGTGAACTGTCCATAGATTTTGATGCGACCCGATTAAGTTGACATCGATGGAAGTATTTAAACTTGAGATCATAAGTTTGTATTTGAGTCTAAAGTGACATAGTGTATATAAGTTTTAAGTTAAGTTGAAGGTATTAAGGTCTAGAAATGGAATAAAATATTGAGGTGCTTGCTTGACTTAACTAAGCTAGTAGGTGACAAGTAGGTGCATCATCTACTTTGATTTATTGACCAGCCCAAAGGACCAAGTAGGTGCATCACCTACTTAATTATTGACCAGCTCAAAGGACCAAGTAGGTGCATCACCTACTTAATTATTGACCAGCTCAAAGGACCAAGTAGGTGCATCACCTACTTAATTATTGACCAGCTCAAAGGACCAAGTAGGTGCATCACCTACTTAATTATTGACCAGCTCAAAGGACCAAGTAGGTGCATCACCTACTTAATTATTGACCAGCTCAAAGGACCAAGTAGGTGCATCACCTACTTTGACTTATTGACCAGCCCAAAGGACC
>NW_006239116.1:52662-53492 GCF_000226075.1 Solanum tuberosum | reverse complement strand
GTTCAATTTTGCTTCCTGTCACAAACATGTCATCCACATAAATTGAGACAATTAAGGACTCACCTGTAGTGACTTTCACATACAAAGTAGTTTCACTTTGACTTCTACTAAAGCCAAGTTGGATGAGATGATTGTCCATCCTCTCATACCATGCCCTTGGGGCTTGTTTTAGGCCATAAAAGGTCTTCGTTAAGAGATAAACTTGATCCTCTTTTCCAGGAATTGAGAAACGATCAGGTTGCTCTACATAGATCTCTTCAGCAAGCAAATCATTCAAAAAAGCCGACTTGACATCAAGTTGATGAATCTGCCAGGAACTATGAGATGCAAATGCAAGAATAAGTTTGATTGTGTCATACCTTGCTACAGGAGCAAATGTTTCCTGGTAATCCACACCATATTGTTGTGTGTATCCCTTGACCACCAATCTAGCCTTATGTTTGCAAATTGTTCCATCAGGATTGAGTTTTGTCTTGAAAATCCATTTTACACCAATCACCTTGCGATTTCTAGGTCTGTCAAAAAGCTGCCAGGTTTCGTTCTTCTCGATGATGTCTAGTTCATCTTGCATAGCTCTCCTCTATGCCTGAGAGTCTTGTGCTTCAGCATAGCTTGCTGGTTCAGAGGTAACCAAGTTACACCACTGATAGACATCTTTCAAGGATCGAGTTCCCCTCACTGGTACATCATCCACTAGTTCATCTTCTGAAAGTTGAGGCTGCTCTTTTGAAAATAAATCAGAATAAGAGGTCTTCTGATTTTTCCAATCCCAACCAACTGCTTCATCAAACTTCACTTCTCGGCTGAGAATCAGTTTTTTTTATTTCAAA
>NW_006239116.1:47453-51161 GCF_000226075.1 Solanum tuberosum | reverse complement strand
TTTGCTCTTGTGCTTGAAGAGCACTCATTAGTTCACCTAGTGAGTGTTTTCTCATGTCCTTGGATTCTTAAGAGAAGAAATTTTATATTCAAACCTCTCAGGAAGAGTCACAAGAACTTTCTCCACAATTCGTTTGTCTGGAAATTCTTCACCAAAAAGTCTAATGTTATTAACAAATAAGGAGATTCGATCAGCATACTTACTGATTGTTTCATCGTCCTGCATATTAAAGCACTACCTATCCCAAGCCTCTTTTGCTGTTTTGCAAGCCATGATTCTGTAAAACACAAAATCTTCCACAGCATTCTGCATAAGCGACTTGGCTTTAGATTTCTTTGCCTTCTCTTCATTGTTGGATTTAATTTGAGCCAAAATAGGATTTGCTGGTAGAGCAGCAAGTGGTTTATCTTCTGTCACAGTTTCCCAAAGTTCATAGGCTTCCAGAAAAGCTTGCATCTTCACAGACCAGATTTGGTAATTTTCACCGGTGAAAGTGAATGGTGGATTTAAAGGTAGGTTGTTGGATGTCATTTGTGTTGTAGGTTAAAACTTTTTGGTCCTGTAAGATCAACTAGAGGCTCTGATACCACTGTTAGAACAAAAATACTCAAGAAACTGATTTGAAGAATAAAAATAGAGTGAACTTATAAAATTTTAGCTATGTATTAATTTGCATAAGATCTGAATTTATACAAGGGAAAACCTAACCATCTCCTATCTAGTTGTCACTTACAAAGTGGATGTTAAAACTAAATAAGAACATGAGCCACTAACAACCATAAAAGGGGCCACTAACAGCCATTAAAGGGGCCACTAACTTCAGAAAGTTGAGCAACTAAAGTTGACTAAGTCTAGCTAGAAAATAGAAAGCACTAAACTGAAATAAGTAAAAACAGTAAAAATAATAAGCTGGAAAAAATGCCAATTGTCTAACAGTTATTGGGCCAAGTACACTACCACCTACTTGCATTAATCTGGTCCAAGTTGATTAGAAGAATAAGGAGAAAATGGACAGACAAGGCCCAATATTTTTAAGTCCAAAAAGGCCCAAGTGGAAAGACCAAGTTGGTTGGTCACCTACTTGACAATATATGGCCCAAAATTGACCAAGGAAGTCGGCCAATGCACCTCCTTTTTAAAGGGATAAAGATCTGATCTTTGTCTTCATTTTTAACTTGCAAAATTTCAGATTTATTAAGTTTCTCTCTTGGTCTTTCTTGTCTTAACACAGCAGGCCTAAAACACCTTAGGGTACTTGAATATTTTGCCCCTTTTCAAGTAAAAGTTTGAAGGAGAGTTTAAGTTCTTGAAGTACAAGTTTAGAGGATGAATTTCCAGAAACTAAGGTAAAGCTACTGCCAATTTGTTTTCCTCTTTAAATATAGGTTTGGGGTGGAGAATTTTGTATATATTTGTCAATAACTCTTGGATGGTGATGAATCCTTGAGTTCAATATTCTCCTATTATGCTGAGGGATTTTTGGGGATTGATAGTGGTTGCCTTATGTATATTGTTGTTGGAGGCAGCTTGGGTATCTTGACTAAGGATGTATGAAGTTGTATTAATATATAGAAGAAGGGTTTGGTGATTTACCATTTGTGTAAGGGTTGTATGGGCCTACTGTCCGTCAAGTGTTTAGCAACTATTTATGAGGCCCACAATGTGATTAGCTGCTAACATTAGTTCAATCATGAATTATATTGTAGATAAACACCCCAAAGGGAGGTTGAATCTTGATAGTTGTATTGGTCAGAAAGTAAGGTATGTAAGGCTTTTTTAGCATGAATCCAACACTTGTATTACAAAGTAAGCTTTCTAAGTGCCATTGCTAGTGATTAATCCATAGTTGTAGTTCCTACTCATTAGAGTATTAAAGTGAGTACTCTAATATGAGTTTATTACTAAATGTACATGCTTACTGTACCAAGTATTAGCATGCAAGGTTTAAACTTATTTCATCGTCAAAGTACCCTTGGGACGTATTACCCTTATATAAATCAAAATGATCATAGATTACACATGGTACATATGTTTATATGTTGGATATACAATCTGCTCATATATATCTTGCCAACTTGCATCAATTGTGTAACACCCCAGAAAGTTTTTGAGCTAAGACATAAACCGTTCTTCGTAGTGAGTGAGATTTTACCAAGGAATTAAAAATATCTTGAGTGTTAGGGTCACTAGATGTAGCACCTTGAGTTCAAAAAAGAACTAAATTGGATATAGCAAAATCTGAAATTTTGCAAGTTATGCTTAAGTTAGGAGTTTTGGGTGAACTTCAAATAACCATAACTCTCAGTACAAGATGATTTAGGTGGACTACAAGGTATCCAATGAAAGGTCTTTGAATTATATTTCCAACGCTGTTGAGTTTCCTAAGTTTCAAGTTCGGACGAGTGAGATATGCCCTTTTGAAGTCAGGTTAATAGTAAGGGGTATTTTGATCTTCCTTATCCAATCAGATTTAATTCATTTTTAGTAATGTTTTAGGGGTCTAATACTATTAGGTTCAATTTTATAATCCTAATATACGCCTAGGATTTTAGTTGAGAGTTCAAGAAGAGAAAAGAAGAGAAAAGAGGAGAAAAGAGGAGAGGATCAAAGTGTTCATCGAGAGTCTTATGTTTTGTTGCGGATTTTTGCCATGGGTTTAATCCCTAAGAGGTATGTACGCTTCCATAGTGTTGGGTTTGTTCACCCACATGCCAATCATGTTATTTTCAGTGCAATTTCATTCTTAAAGCTAAAAGATTAGAGTTCTTGATAAGTGTTCTTGAAGTTCATTCTAAATCTTGTTTTGTTGGGGTTTTGATGATTTCTTGAGATTAAAGTGAGTGTTTTGAGGGATGAATTGAGTAGATTAGAGCGTACTTATGTTAACTAATTGAATCCAAGTGATTGGAGAAGAAACCGTTCGATTCTAGGCGAATTAGGGTGAGAAAACGAGCAAAGAATTTCGTCGGGTTTTCTGGGTTGGGGCATGGCGCGTCGTGCCAGCCAGAGCGCCCCAAAGTATGCTCTGAATTTTAGGGGCTGGTGCCCCACGCCACTCATAGCTCCAGGGTCGCCTGCCCCATCCAGTTTGCAATCGGTTGCTCCGTTTGAGTTCTTTCGAAGAGTACCTTCACTTCTTTTCAATTCTAACTACTCTAAGCTACTTCTAAACACCTAGAAATCATTCATATCATGATCATAACCTTGAATTCATAATTCAAATTCAAGGTAGAGTTAAGAGTTAAGTTTTTAGAATTCTTTCGAGCATTCTAAGAAAGTCCCTTTGAGTCCCTTTGTGGAGTCTTC
The DNA here is from genome assembly GCF_000226075.1 of Solanum tuberosum. Classification (NCBI taxonomy): domain Eukaryota; kingdom Viridiplantae; phylum Streptophyta; class Magnoliopsida; order Solanales; family Solanaceae; genus Solanum; species Solanum tuberosum. The sequence continues at coordinate 47,855 of NW_006239116.1, read as the reverse complement.
TACAACTTCTAGTAACTTGTTTCAAGACTCGAGCAAGTGAGTATGAGAATGAGGAGAATGTATTCATTAGTCTACATTGTCAAAATGAGATCTTTCATATCATGAGCCATAACTCTTGAATTCATAATTCACATTGAAGAGAGAGTTAAGAGTAGAGTTCAAGGAGGGCTTTGAGTTCAATTGTGAATCCTTTGAGATCCATCATCAATTTGAGTAAGTAAGTATGAGAATGAGAAGATTCGTATACATGAGTTCCTTATTGATATTTTGACTCTTGAGTCGAGTCGTTCATGCGGAGAACTCCATTAGTTGAGTACCTTTGAGAGGGGTAGTATCTTCAAGTTCTAAGTCTTGAGTTTTGAGTTCCTAATCCCCTCTGAGATTATAGTTCTAATCATGGGA
>NW_006239116.1:21325-46995 GCF_000226075.1 Solanum tuberosum | reverse complement strand
AAAGGGTCATACTTTTTAGATGATTCCTTAGTGCTTTTTAGCATAGACTAGTGGATCCATTATTTAAGGCGTCCTATATGACGGCAAAGTATAGGATAGTTGTGGTAGCGTGGGAAAGACGTTATATCATCACTTAAGCTCATAGTGGTGGTTGTCGGTTAGAGAAACTCTTACAGAGTTATATTGTATTTTTATATACACATTGAGTATTATTGTATTTTTCAATATATTGAGTTTCTATCTACAGTTTTACAGCTTTCCATATATATTGCATCTTTTACTATTGCTTTATCCTTGAGTATCATTAGTTGAGTCTATTGAGTTGAGTATCCAGAGTTGAGTACCCAGAGTCGAGTATCATATCTTTGAGTTGAGTATCTTATTCTTAAGTTGAGTTGAGTTGAGTAAGTACTAAAAGAGGTAAGTATGTTTCCTGTTTATTAAGTTCAAGCTTATGTTTATGCTTTCGAATTCCTCTTACATGCTCGTACATTCCACGTACTGAGCCATTCGGCCTGCACCTTTTCATGATGCAGACACAGGTATTCAAGATCATCAATAGGAGCTTCGTTGATACATCCGGGAGTTCGAGTTAGCTATGGTGATCCTTTTTGTTTTCAGAGGATTTCATTTACTTTTCAGTTTAGTCAGAATGTCGTGGATCTTGTCCCGACTTCCATCTTTATCAGTTAGAGGCTTCATAGATAGTCAATATAGTTGAGAAGTCTGTATTATTTATTTTATTAAATGTTTTAAAGACTTAAGTTGCCTATTTTATGGCGAGTTGAATAATTTATTTTATGCAGAGTTTCTTTTGAGTTAAAGCTTTCTATTTAAGTTTCATGAATATTTATTTAGTTTTTAAGCTTTGTATGCTTGAGTTAGTCTTCCTCTTGAAGTCAGCTAGGATGAGGGTTTGCTTAGGGACCAACAATGGTTCTCGAGTGTCGGCAACATCCAGGGTGTAGGCTTGGGTCGTGACAAATTGTCTATTCCATCATATATGTCATATATGTTCCCTTTATTGTTTATTACTCCCATTGTGTTAGACTATAATGTTACCTCACAAGATCCCTACTTGCTCTATTGTACATTTTATAGGTACTTACTTGGAATATGTAACCGTCCTTAAGTTGAATCTCCCCACGTTCTCCCTTGGTTCCACGTTCATATATACCTTGTATTTGATATTATTTAGTGAGTATTGGGCTATCATATAGGGTTCAAATCTCTTAGTTGAATGTTAAATGTCTTCACTTGATATATTCTTCAATTTGAGATGTGACAATGCTTACTGAGTCATATAAGCTCCTAAGTATTACGTTGGTGTCACATTTGCTTCTATGTCATTGTTATTATAGTAAGTCCATACTCATATGTCTTCTACTACTAGTCCATAGTTCCAAATCTCAACAATGATTATGACAAGCAAAACAACAATCTCAAAAGAGTTATGATCATCAAAAGAACAATCTCAAAAGAGTTATGAACATCAAACAACAATCTCAAAGATTAAAGAATCTAAGTGAAGCAATCTGTATAATTATGGGTGGCATCCCAGGGGAAAATGCCTAGCATGAGCCAATCCCAATTGGTATAAGAGGGTGGCAGCTCAGGGGAGAAAGCCTAGCATGGGCCGATCCCAATTGGTATAAGAGGGTGGAAGCTCAGGGGCGAAAGCCTAGCATCGGCCTATCCCAATTGGTATAAAAGGGTGGAAGCTCAGGGGCGAAAGCCTAGCATCGGCCTATCACATCCTAGGGGTTAAAATGCCTAGCATGGGTCATCCTCTTCTACCGCTGATCAGCTGGTCATTTGTATCATATGTCTTATAAAGATTATAATGCACAGAAAAGTAAAGAAAAGAATTTAACATACATTATTCCACAAGTATAAGCAAAGGTGGTCTCAAATCCTTATCTATTTTTATTTGGTCTCCCTTGAGCTCTCATTTTACATATGGTTGTATTATGCCTTACATATTCAGTACATTCTTTCGTACTCACGTCCCTTATTGGAGACGCTGCATTTCATGTTGCAGGTACAAGTACTCAACAAGAAGATCTCCCCAATAGAAACACATGATACTCAGTGGTTGTTGGTGAGCTCCAGGTTGATTCGGGGCTTTGCCGAGTCTTTACTATGCGTATTTTCATAGTGGTACAGTCATGGATTCCAGTAAAGGCTTTGTAGACATTGTAAAGCTATCATATGTATTCATAGTTTTACTTGTCACATGTATCGGTTCAACTAGTCGACATGTGTTGCTTATGTAGCTTCTCATTAGTAAATCTATCTGCATAGTAGTTCACTTTCTCATCATAGGTCACTTGTAAAGCATGTGTTCATATGGTACTTGTCCGCCTCACCTTGGTTGGGGTATGCCACCAAACTAAGAAATAAAATGGACTATTTTGCAGCTTCTATGTTAGAGTTAAGCACCTTCATTTTTAATAGACCGGGTTTACATCTTTTTGTCCAAAGATTTTTGCTTTTAAACAAAAGAAAACGATGAGATCTCTGATTTTGCACACAAGTTTAACATGTTTTTGCCTTGGATTGTTTTCATGAATGAAAAAAAAACATTAATTTTACCATAGATTTTTTTGTTATAGGAGAAGAAGAAACCAAGAAATAAAATGGATTATTTTCCAACTTCTATGTTGGAGTTAAACACCTACTTTTTTAATAGATCAGGTTTAACAACATTTTTGTCCATAGATTTTTTGCTTTTAAACAGAAGAAAACGATTAGATCTTTGATTCTGCATAATTGTTCACATATTTTTGGAAAGAGTATTTTCTTTTTTATGGTGAGTACTCCTTAATACAATACATTTAGTTTTTCAATTGGCATTACCTAGTATATTTTTTAAATTTCAACTATATGTTTTCTTATTAGTTGTTCTCGAATGGCATGGAAGAGCAACGACATCTAATTGTACAAATTCATGAGTCGGGTAAGTATTAATTTTTACTTTATTATGGGACAGTTCATTTCACTACAATTCTTTCTTGATTGAATCAAGTAATAATAAAACTAAATCTCAATGTGTGTTTGCCTTTTTCAATTTTAATGAGCAGTAGAAACCGCCCTGATGGACCTGTTGAAGTTTATATATTGCAATACTTTATCAACTAAAACACCAATCGGTCTTGTTAATGTGTTGATGGCGGCTGACAGGTTTGAGGTTGCATCATGCATGACAACTGAAACAGCATTGTGCTATTTGGATCTTCCTTCCGAAGTATTTAATGTTGATGCAGTTAAGCCATTAGCAGATGTGGCCAACCTGTTAATTATCCGCTGTTTCAGGGACATAAACAAGTGAGTCGACATTAATTCAGCCTTAAACTCTCCAGACAATTTTACATTAACCATCTATATTGCTAATAGAGTATGAATGATTTTCATTTCCATATCAGTCTTCATTTTATTCTTTCACGTTGGATCCTTCAAGTTCGAAAAATAGGCATTGAGTTTGCCTCTTTCGAGAATTAAGGTTGTTTCGTCGAGTGATCTTCTTCAAATTGCATCAGAGGATGCTCTCTATGACTTTGCGTTGAAGTGGGGCCCGTATGCATTACCCAAAGTTTGAGGATCGAATACAAGTATGCATCTCGCATCTTTGTTTCCTCATTAGATTTATAGCCATGACATGCATGGGGCTGAAGAAAATCATGACGTGCAATGACTTCAATCATGAGCTTGCTTCAAAGTTTGTATTTGAGGCTCTTTTTTACACGGCAGAAGCACTGTATCAATAGTGTGCAATTGCTTCCAAGGTGGGGAATGCTTTAGGCCATTGTTACGTGGAGCGGGCATACAAATTCAGACATGTTAAAGCTCTCGAGTTCGAAGCACCTCATCAGCAGTCTATTGTTTACTTGGATTTAAAAAGAGATGAGTGTGATATCCTCTTTCTTGCAGGAAAGGTTTACTCACAGGGTTACCATTTAGGTGGACACGAGCTTTTCCTATCCACACATTGCAATATGCACCAACAAGGTGTTCACCATTGCTTGGGGTTATTCCAGGGTATGCAAGGGGAGGACTCTGAGCCACTTGCAGTTGATTATGAGTTTTTTCAGTGCGTATGATTCCAGACAACGAATTTGTGAGCAAGCATAAGGGAAGCCACACCTTGAATAATAGTTGTGGGTTGCCGGAACCTTTGTGCTGTAAGTTGGACCCCTTTTCTGAATGCAGATTGTTTGTATTTCATGGATGGAATTCTACATATTCGTGTTGAGCGTAGTGTGATCAGGGAATGAATTATTTGCAGTGTTATAAAATCAGACTTGTTGAGTAGTTTTAGTCACTTAAATTTGAGATGATGTTGATTCCAGTGACATTGGGATGTGTGTATTTAAGTAGTTTCTATAAAGTTCCATCAATATATTCTTCAAATTTTATTTAACTGTTCACATCTTTTTGCATTGGATTGCTTTCATGAATGATATATATATATACTAATTTTACCACAGATTTTTTGTTCTATGAGGAGAAGAAACCAAGAAATTAAATGGATCATTTTTCAACTTCTGTGTACGAGTTAGACACCTACATTTTTAATAGATCGGTTTTAATATCTTTTGGTCCAAAGATTTTTGCTTTTAAATAGAAGAAAACGATGAGATCTTTGATTCTGCACTTATTTTAACATCTGTGTAAGAGCTTAACATCTTTTTGACTTGGATTATTTTCATGAATGAAAAAAACACTAATTTTACCATAGATTTTTTGTTATAGGAGAAGAAGAAACCAAGAAATAAAATGGATTGTTTTTCAACTTTCATGTTAGAGTTAAACAGCTACATTTTTTATAGGTCGGGTTTAACATCTTTTTATCCATGGATTTTTGCTTCTAAACAGAAGAAATCGATTAGATCCTCAATTCTGCATAAGAGTTTAACATCTTTTTGTCTTGGATTCTTTTCATGAAATAAAATTTACTAGTTTTGCCATAGATTTTTTGTTATAGGAGGGAAAGAAACCAAGAACTGAAATGGATTTTTTTTCAACTTCTATGTTAGAGTTAAACACCTTCATTTTTAATAGATAGGGTTTAACATTTTTTTGTCCATAGATTTTTGCTTTTAAACAGAAGACAATCATTAGATCTTCGATTCTGCATGCACAAGAGTTTTACATCTTTTCGCCTTGGATCGTTTTCATGAATGGAAAAAAAATACTAATTTTACCATAGATTTCTTTGCTATAGGAAGAGAAGAAACCAAGAAATGAAATGAATTTTTTTTTGAACTTCTATGTTTGAGTTTAGCACCTACATTTTTAATAAATCGGGTTTAACATCATTTTATCCATAGATTTTTGCTTTTAAATCGAAGAAAATGATTAGATCTTTGATTCTACATAAAATTTTAACATCTTTTTGTTTTGAATTGTTTTCATAGATGAAAAAAAATACTAATTTTACCATAGATTTTTTGTTACATGAGGAGAAGAAACCAAAAATGAAATGGATTTTTTCCAACTTTTATGTTCGAGTTAAACACCTACATTTTTAATAGATTGGGTTTAACATATTTTAGTCCATAAAGTTTTGCTTTTAAACAGAAGAAAACCATTAGATCTTTGATTCTTCGTTAATAAGAGTTTAACATCTTTTTGCCATGGATTGTTCATGTATGACAAAAATATACTTTTACCATAGATTTTTTGTCACGGGAGGAGAAGAAACCAAGAAATAAAATGGACTGTTTTTCAATTTTCATGTCAGGGGGTTAAACACAAGGCTGTAACATTTTTCAAAAACATAGATGAATTAATTCGATTAGATATTTTAAAGTTCAATTTATGAGTATGGATAAAATGTTGTTTAATTTATTTATCCTATTTATTCCTTTAGTCTTTTTTAAAATTTAAAAGATTTTTTTTTTGATAATTTTAAAAATTTTATTAATACGTGACCTTTTTAAGGTCACGAGATATGTATATCTTTATTTTACTTTAATTTATGTATATTGTATTTAGTCATTTTTTAAAATTTAATTTGTCATTGGTAAATGATTCTCTATGTTCGAAAGTTAAAATAAAAATAATATTATGTGTTTAAGGTTAGATTCAAAATGATCCTATATGTTTGAGGGTAGATTCAGAATGATCTTTAAAAATATCTCTAAGTAATATTAAAAATGATCTTTTCTCCTCTTTGTTAATTATTCAATAAACTTTGACTATTAGATCTTATGAAAGCAATAAAAAATTTATTTAGATTGTCCAAATTTTATACCAAATTACAACATAACTTGCTTTTAAGTCATTCATAGTTTAATGTCTATGGATAGATGTTATTTAATTTATTTATCCTATTTTTTCCTTTAATCTCTTTCAAAAAGATATATTTTTTTATAATTCTTTAATTTTAATTTTTCAAAACATATTTAAGGTCACGAGATATCATATCTTTAATTTAATATCACAAAATTTAACGATGTCTACTATTTTCTTAACAAGAACAACACCAACAAATTAATACAAGAAAAATATTTACTACATTATCATTTTTCCAAAAAATTATTTTACTTTAATTTTATTCTACATCTGCATTTTGTCAAAATTAATCCGACCCGACCGGACCTATTGACATCACCACTGTGAAATAATGATATGAAATGGAGCTATGAAGAACTTCAGTGGCAGTAAGCAAAAAAACAAAAAAACAAAGTCATAAATTTAATGCTTTTGAAATTTTTGATACAAATTAGAAATTTGGACCAGTTCAGAGCGATGTCATCCAACTACACAAAGAAGAAGAGAACAAGAAAAATGGTCTCAATTAGACGAACTAATTTTGAATTTGGCTTTCTTATTTTGTTTTATTTACGTCACAGGACAAACAACCATGGAAATCAGTAAAATTTGTAACTGATTAAGATAAGTAAAAAACAAAGAAGCAAAACAATTATTTAAAGTGTTTCAATGTGTGGTTTTCTTCACTTCTCATCTTCATTTCTCTTAAATTTCTCGAAAAAACTTTGTGCTTTGATTCAATTGTGAAAATGAATTTTTACTTATAATAGAATGAGCAAATATTGTTTTCCTTAGCCATTAATTGGAACAAGTAATAATATGAAATAGAAGTTTACAAAAAAAGTGCCCACAAGGCTGTAATATTTTTCAAAAACATAGATGAATTAATTCGATATGATTTTGATATTTTAAAATTCAATTTATGAGTATGGATAAGATGTTATTTAATTAATTTATTCTATTTTTTCTTTAATTTATCTCAACAAGATTTTTTTAAATTTTTAAATTTTATTTTTCACGTGATATGTTTAAGGTCATGAGATATGCATATCTTTATTTTACTTTAAGTTATGTACATCGGAGTAAATCATTTTCTAATTTAGTTTGTGACTTATGTTTGAGAGGAAAATTCAAAATGATTTTATATGTTTGAGATTAGATTCAAAATTATTTAACAAAACTTTGACTATTAGATCTTATGAAAGCAATAAATTTTTATTTAGAACTTGCTTTTAAGTCATTCATAGATTTATGACTATGGATAAGATGTTATTTAATTTATTTATCCAATTTTTTCCTTTAGTCTCTTTCAAAAAGATATATTTTTTGATATTTTTTTAATTTCAATTTATCAAAACATATAAGATCAGGAGATATCATATCTTTAATTTAAAATCACAAAATTTAACGATGTCTATTAATTTCTTTACCATAACAACACCAACAAATTAATACAAGAAAAATATTTACTACAATATCATTTTCTCACAAAATTTATTATTTTTATTTTACTTTAATATTTTTCTACATCTGCATTTTGTCAAAATTAACCCGACCCGAACCAACCACTTGCGATCACCACTATGAAATAAGGATAAGTAATGGAGCTATGAAGAGCTTCAATGGCAGAAAGCAAAAAAACAAAAAAACATAGTCATGAATTTAATGCTTTTGAAAATTTTGATACAAATTAGAGATTTGGAGGAATTCTGTCATGACCCAGACCGTCGTGAGTGGCACCCACACTAACCCTCCAGTGAGAGAACCATTACTACAACCCAAACTAACAAACTCAACCAAGACTAAGACATTTAAAGTTACGGAAGCATGTTTAAATGTCTAAGAAAGGAAAAAATAGGGAGTTCCCATAAACTCCAACAAAAGTCTAACAACCAAATGCGGAAATAATGTCTAGAACCTGAAAGTCAATGTACAAAAACTCTAACGAGAATCATAAGTCTAAGGAAATGGGTACAACCCAATTAAATACATTTTGGTGTATTTTGTAGATAGGTCTAGAACCAACCTGGACAATACTAGTATGCCTCCCCGCAAAAAAGCACGGGGGATTGTTATTAATGATGGGGCATTTACCCCTTCTAAAAAGGGGAAGAAAGTACCTCCCAAGGAAGGCAAAGGCAAGGGCAAAGCGCCCGCATCAGAGATACCACAGCACAACTCCGGTAGCGAGGGGAGTCGTTTGATTCCCAGGCTGCATTCTCTGAGCCTAAGGATGACCAACCTCTGCAATCCCGGCGAGATGAGATTCGTTCCAGAGTTCGCGAAGATCCGTCAAGGATCCAAGAGGCCACCTCTCCTGCTGCTGATACAGTGCCAGCTCAGGCAAAGACGGTGGTTCCAGTGCCACCAGTTCAGGGTCCTCCTCCCCGGCTATTCAACAGGCTTAAGCCCGAGGGATTGAGGATGATTCTCGAAGAAAAGTTGTTGTCCACAAAGGGCCTAGAGGGCAGATACCCTAATGTGTGGGACACTCTCCAGTTCCAAAGGTTTGAGCAGTTCACCAGGCTCCGAGGCCCATATGCTTCTACATGGGTCCGGGAAATTTACACAGCATACGGTGACCTGGTACCCAAGGGGAAGAAGAAGGCCAGTGCCTTCAGATCGGTGAAATTCGTCATGGTCCAAGGGGTTGAAGTGAGATGCAACAACGATTATATCAATGTTGTACTAGACAGAGGGACATGTTTTGCCTACCCGAGCTTGGCTACCACTGAGACACCTCTGGATGATCTAAAGGTATGGCTTGTTCCCCTCATTTCTAACACCACCCCACGGTAGATTGAGGTGGGCGCTCCGATTGAGAAGAAGGACTTGAACGTAGTTGCGCGATACTAGTTTGGATTCATAAGCAGCTCCATTATGCCCTCATAGAACGAGTCCATCCTCCGCCATCCAAAGGTGACCTATCTTGGATCAATCATAGCCCGGAGGAGCATCGACTTGGGACTCATTATTGAGAAGGAGATGGCCATGAGGGCCAAGCAGCGCCAAACATCTCTTCCCTTGGCGGTCCTGATTACAGAGCTATGTCGGCGTGCTGGAGTTCCTCATGATAAGAAGAGGGACATCGAGGTCACTCCCACATCTTCCACAGACATTTGACGCATGGAGGCCGAGTACACTCGAGAGGAGGCAGATAGAAGGAGAGCGGCTCCGGTGGATGCATCCCCAAAGGTTGATGTTGATTCTATACCTGCGGAGGCATCTTTTCCTACTCCGGCCTTCAAGACTTCAGGTACACCCGTTTCCACTTCCTTCCAGGCTCCTAGTTCCTCTACTGCTTCCCAGCCCACCAAGATTACTCAATCCATGATCTTGAAGATGGGGCCCTTTGCCCATTCTGCCAATGTGCGGGATACCCGGCTAGAGACTGAAGTGCCTTGGATGATTGAGTGTGCCATCCTAGCTGCGTTGACACCCCTCCAGACATCTATTGACGCTCTCACCGTGAGAGTAGAGACTTGTGAGAGTCAACAGGGGCCTACTTCAGAGATGAAGACTTTGAAAGTCAAGGTTACAGATTTGAGAAAGGATGTGGACTACTTGAAGTCCACAGACTTCACTTCTCTCTTGGAGATAGCTGATGATTTGGATGCCCCAACTAGTTATGAGATGCCTCCGACCACCACCAGAGATGTGCCTATGGATGATGTGGCAGCTGATTTGTCGGAGGCAGAGGCAGATGAGGAGCAACTGGAAGTGCAAGAGGAGACCATCTATGGAGACCTGTCAGATTTAGAGGATACTACTGTATAGTCGGTAATTCAGAAATAATTGACAGAGACCTCCATGGAAGGCTCTAGTGGAGCCAGTGTTGATGTCACACCGTGCACTAATTCCCAGAATCAGAGTGTTGCACAGGGAATTGATGCCCCGACAGATGGAGCGACTGTGTAGACAGGATCTTTCTTTACCTCGGTCTTTGTCATTTTTATTGACTTTTTATTATTTTGTTGCATTTGAGGACAACTGCCTTTTTGTTTGTGATGGGGTGAGGTATTTCCATACCTATCTCTTATGACTATCTTTTGTATATATTATTGTGTTTTTGGTGTTTGAATTGTGTGTTGATATTGTCTTGTGGATGTTTGAGTTTATGGCTCCTTAATATGAATGAAAATGGTTTTTGACCAATTTTGAAAATTTTGCCACCTCTTGTTGTGTTTGATTGTGGCGGTTCTTGTGCAAATTTGAGTATCAGTTATGATCAATACCGATGACTTGAATAGTGCACTTAATCGAACAAAAATGAATGTGCGGCTACGATGAGGCCAAATTTGCACCTCTTGTTAGTAGTTTGATTGTGGTTGTTCTTGTGTCAAATTTGAGTATCGGTTATGATCAATACCGATGACTTGAATAGTGCTCTTAATCGAACAAAAATGAACGCGCAGCTACGATGAGGCCAAATGAAGTTGCATAGAAAATATGTGGACTTTTTACATCACTTTGTGACTAGACGATTATCGAATGAGTCTCTTGTGAGGAACATTGCACACTAGCAAAAGTGTGGAGTCTCGTTTGTTATTGGTGCCAAAGCCTTGTGTGATGAGCTTATCGTGAACCTTGTGAAATGAAACCTACAACTTTCCCCATTGGTCCGGTTGACTAAGTTATCCAAGCTCTTGAAATGATCTTAGGCAACAATTTTGAAGACTGAAACAATTTGACAATATACCTCTTTTGTGGCAACCCTTGTGAGATGTGTGAACTTTGCTTGAACCCCCTTTGAGCCTTATCCTTTTCATGGATGAAACTTGAGCAATCGATACCCCTCTTTATCCATTCACCCATAATCCTCATGAAGTATGGCTTGTTTGAATAGTCAACTTAGGCCAAAAGCCTAAGTTGGGGGTGTGGTGAAAAGAGAAGGTAAATCAAGAAATCTGAAGAATTCCCCTTTGAGCCATGGTTTTGTAAAAACTAGAACCCCTCCATACAAAAGAAAAAAGAGAATGAAAAGAAGAAAGAAAAAGAAAAAAAATGAACAAGTTGTGAAATAAAGTTGTAAAAGTTGCAAAAGAAATGGGGTGTCTGGTATTACGTTGGAAGTGAATAATGGGGTGAATTTCGAGCATGAGTAAAAATGTTGAAGAAAAGGAAGGAAAGTGATGTTTATACCACATTTCATGAGGATAGCAGCCATTGAGCCTAAATGACCATACCTTTACACTCAGCCCCATTACAAGCCTTGAAAAGATTTTTTTAATCTTGAGTTAGCTGAAAATGAATATTGATCAAAATAAGGACAAACCTATGGGTGAAGTCATGCATGTGTTCATCTTTGTGAGTGTGAGAGTTGTATGTGATTCTGGAGCTATAAATTGTTGAAGAATTGTGTGTGAATATCAAATCATCTTTGTTGTGAGGGAATTTCTGTACCTTTTTTGAGCTTGAACTTGCATTTGAAGCAAGTATTGTGAACTTGAGAATCTTTGATAATGGTGAGTCACAACTTGAATATTTGAGTGCACAATTGATCCTTACATGAGTAAGTTGAGTCATGTTGTGTGCATTCATAATTGAGTCTTTTGTAGCACTATTTGAGACATCATTTTTGAACTGCTGAACTTGAGTTTTACTTTAGGACAAGCAGAAGTTTAAGTTGGGGGTGTTGATGAGTCCGAGATTTGGACTCATTTATGGCTTAGTTTATATAGATTTAGTGTCCTCAAATGCTTATTTTGTGCCAATAACTGATGTTAATTCCTTGATTTCCAAGAATATGATTGAGGAACAAAGCAAGGACGCTAACAGGCAATAAGGAACAAAACAGGCTGAAGAAATGAAAATGGGCGAGCCTGAGGATCGCAAAGAGCATTAAGCGTGTCGCCGAGTGGCACATCTGACCGCCTAAAGTTCCAGTTTGCCAAGCCCTGAGGGAAGAAACAAAGTCGGCGAGAGAAAAGAGCAGTCGGTGGATCGCCGAGTAGTTCCGCATTACAGTGCTAGATCGCCCAAAGTTACAGACCTTGAGGTTGTTGAATCCCAAGGCAGAAGAGCGATGGAAGTGAGCAAAGGGAGGCTGGCCGAGTAATTTGGCGAGCCCGACTTACTTCGCTGAGTGACTCTTCGCAACACAATTTTGGCGACTACAAATATATTTTTGAACATTTAGTTTAGTATCAATTATCTATCTATTAATCAATATTTTTGAATTACTCTTTAGAACAATCTTAGAGAGAGTTTTCTCTAGTTTTTCCTAAGCTTTGAAGGATTGAAGAAATTCACTTATGAGAATTTGGAAGTGGGTCTTTGAGAATCTTCTAAATTTGGAGCATTGTAAGGACGAAATCACTCTTACCCAGTTGATGGATAATCAATTTGGTAATGGTTTTTACCTTTTTATGATGTCTAGCTAAAACCCCAATTCTTGGGGTGTGATTATGTGATTATGGGATGATTTAGCTTATGGGTATTGCTAATTTTTAGTTTAAATGCTATTTAGAAGCGAGTTTAATCATTAATTGAGGTTTAATTTAAGGATTGTAGTTGAAAATGCAGCTCTATGTTTCTGTTCTTGGCTTGCTCGAGAGAGAGAGTTTTTAGAACTAAAATTATTGATTGATAGTTTGTGGGTATTGGGTTGACCTGGGTTCAGCTCGAGAGAGTGAATCCTAAACTCAATCCCACACATTCAGCTTGAGAGAGTGAATGGATTAAGGTGTGGGCTGCTCTTATTTTGCATGCTCGTTGATGTTCGAGAGAAATCGACTTGATTCGGGGTAAATTGTTCGAGAGAAAATTTACCTCCACTATAGCCTAGCCTACTCACTAATATCTAGTTATTTACTAATAGTTGCAATTACCCATTTGTCTATATTAGCCTATAATGGATCACATCCCAAGAACCCATCTCATTATTGTTAATTCATATTGTTGTGATTACTGTTAGTAGTTGATAATCAAAACCAAAATCTCCCATTTGACATTCGTGTCATCCTTTAATTTGAATGATGTCTTTATTCGATAATTTTTATTCCTATGACTGATTTGACCATGTTCATATTTTCCAATCGAATCTGAAACACATACCACTCCCTGTGGGATTCGACCCCAACTCATTTAGTTAGGCTATATACTGATTAACGATTGTTGATGCTTAGAGTTGGATGAAGTGTCTTTGAAATGTTTTTTAGTCAGGGACAATCTCTCCTCATGTGTCCAGGTTCTCCACAGTTATAGCAAGTGCGATCAAAAGATGGTCTGCTACTCGCCGAAGGTGCGGCTCCCTGGCTATCCTGAATCAAATTCTGAGGTGGAGTTCCCGAGTAATTACATATAGAAGCGGGCATAGCGGACTGAATTGGCCGGGTTGCAAGTGTCGGTCTCCTTGAACTTCTAGAGTAAGAACCGTGAAAGTTACCTGAATTCTTGGCTTTCTTAGCCAATGCCTTAGCCTGACCGTCTCGCCTCACCCCCTCCACTTTCTTCACAAAATCTGTTATCTCATTGAAACTTTTTCCTGCAGAGGTCATATGAACAGACAATATATGCAACTCAAAATTTAGTCCCTTAACAAATAGGCGAATCCTCTCTTCCTCAGTGGTCATCGATTGTGTAGCATATCTAGAGAAAGCATGGAACTTGCCCGCATAAGCAGCCACAGATATACCATCTTGCTCCAAAGTCATGAACTCATCCTTCTTACAATCTCTCAAGGTCCTGGGCAAATACTTTTCTAAGAACGGAGCATGAAACATGGTCCAAGTGAGTGGGGGTAAAGTTGAAGATCTGCATTCCACATAAGCTCTCCACCACTACTTAGCCTCGCCCTGAGGTTGTAAGGTCACAAACTCTACTCCATGTTAATGGACAATTCCAAAACTATGAAGCCTCTCATAACAATCTAGAATGAACTCATATGCGTCCTCACTCTCGGTCTCATGGAACACAGACGATTTCTATTTCAGGAACTTAGTTAACATCTCATGTTCATTACCAGTCATAACTGGACCCAACAAAGGATGGAAGAAAGCATCAGTACCTACAGTTCCACCCATCTTGGGTACAGTGATAGCAATATGGGGATTGGCGGGAGCTTGAGTTGCTTGAACAGAGGGAAGAACTCCAGGACCAACCAATCCTTTCAGGAACAACATAATTTGTTGAGCTAACACTGGGTCTAAGGGAGGAATACTTGTAGTCTTAGCCTGCACCTCTTCCTCTTGTCCAACATTCTCCTCATTCTCAACTTCTACATTCACCTCTACATGTTCATGATGCGTAGGAGGAGCCTTATTCCTGGGATCATTCTCAACTGGTGCTCCATCCCTAGTAGGCGCTACCCTTCCTCGGTCTCTACCCCTAGCTCTTCATCTACCCCTGCCTAGACCGCGACCTCTTGCTGCGGATTCCTCACATGGAGCATTGACGGGAGCTACGGGCATGACGCCATTGAACCTAGTGTTAACCATCTGCGGACAGAAGAATGAAGGATATTAGATACAAAATGGAGTCGTCAGATACCAATTGGAATCAAGTTATAACACGAAATGAGACAAGAGAAAACAGAGAGATTTCCTAAAGTCATATAGCCTCTCGAAGAATAGTATAGACATCTCTATACCATTCCGTAAGACTCTACTAAACTCATTTTGGTACATCGAGATCAACGAACCTAGGGCTTTGATACCAACTTTGTCACGACCCAGACCGTCGTGAGTGCACCCACACTAACCCTCCGGTGGGAGAACCATTACTACAACCCAAACTAACAAGCTCAACCAAAACTAAGGCATTTAAATTTACGGAAGCAAGTTTAAATATCTACGAAAGGGAAAAATAGGGAGTTCCCATAAACTCCAACAAAAGGCTAACAACCAAATGCGGAAATAATTCCTAGAACCTGAAAGTCAATGTACCAAAACTCTAACAAGGATCATAAGTCTAAGGAAATGGTTACAACCCAATTAAACACAAGAAAATCTAAAGTACTAGTATAAGTCCAAAGATGTGGACATAAACAAAAAGAGAACTCATGGTAGCCCGGAAGAAGTGGCTCACCCTTCGAGTCGATCACTGGTCTTCTAAACAAGGTCTGTCAGTAGCCGCCTGAAGATACCCTGTACTCAACAAAGAAAGAGCAAGGACAATATCAGTACACAACCACAGTGTACTAGTAGGATCACGCGGCTATCCCAATAGGTGAAACATATATAAGTCATTACCACAATAATAAGCATGCATACACCGAACAAATACAACATCAACTATCACTTACGAATAACGTACAATTTAAAATCTCAAGATATACAATTATGCCAAGTCATTGGTCCTCTCACGGAACCAATACCCAAACTGTTAGTGTACCGTTACATGGTACCCGATCCAAGTTAGTGTACCAGACGTGACACCCGATCCCATATATGCGCCAAAATGTGGCACCCGATCCAAGTTAGTGCGTTGGAACGTAACACCTAATCCATTCAACAAGCCACAATCACAATGTACATTCTCATAATCATACAATCAAGTCACGATTCATGGCATAAAATTATTAAATCATCCTCATTTACGATTAGTAATCAATAATGCAACATTCGCATACATACATGCATTATAATGAAGTAATTACAAATATATACCACACCAACATAAAATCACAACCATCACCTACCTTGAACAAAGCTTGAATCCCCTAAGTAACTTGATTCTTCCCTTTTCAGATTCTTTCCGCTTATTCTTGTTTTACAAACAATCAATATAGCATGAGGATCAATAAACGATGCTTAATTACCCGGATTAAAATCAACACTACCAACCCTAGGTCAAACCATTGATCTCCATACCCAGATTAGGGCTTTTTCCACCATAATTCCCATATCAAAACCCTCCCCCATCGATAATTACCCAAGAAACTAAGTTCTACGGATCAAAAAATGGATTCAGGGAGTGAAAACCTTACCTTTAGCCTCAAAATGGTGGGAAACTGTCAAGAAAACAGTTGGAGTCGTTCCTTAGCCCTCAAGGTCGAAAAGTGTAGAATAAAATGTTTTTGAGGTTTATTTTCGACTTAAGTCGCGTCTGTCCCGCCACAACGGTCCTCACCCCGCTACAGCGGCCCTGCCCTGGCGGGAAAATCTCGCCTTGGCAGCTTGCAAGGAAACATTGAGCTACTTTAAGAATTCCAAACCCCCATTTCGCAACACACCTTCATCCCATGACACTCAAAAACTACCTGTTCACGCTAAGATCAGTTTCGAGAGTTCTATTCGCCCGAATTCGATTTCGTAATGTTGTGTGGGTTCCTTAACATCTTAGCTATCCACTCATGTGCTCAAAATCATAATTAGACCTCCCATTTGTTACCAAATTTCCCTCGACCTCACTGACTCCGATTTCATCCAAATCTGGACTAGATTGAGAAATTTTTAAGTTACTACGAAAAAGTTTTCCGACCCAAATTTTTTTCCCATTGGTCTTTCTATAATGACAGAAACAGGTCGTTACAAATTTAGAGCAATGCCATCTAACTACATAAAGAAGATGAAAACAAGAAAAAATGTATTAATTAGAAGGAATAATTTTGAATTGGGTTTTCATATCTTATTTTATTTGCATTACAGGACAAACAGCCATGAAAATCAGTAAGATTTGTAACTGATTAAGATAAGTACAAAAACAAAGAAGCAAAACAATTATTTAAAGTGTTTTAATCTATGGCTTTCTTTAGTTTTCATCTTCATTTCTATTGAAAGACCTATAAATCCTACAATTAGTACATACTAAAGCACTATATACTAAAACTAATAGTAATAGAATGAGCAAATATTGTTTTCCTAAAGGATTACTTGAATCAAGAAATAATATGAAATAAAAGTTCACAATAAAACTTCCCACAAGGCTGTAACATTTTTCAAATAGATAGATGAATTAATTTGATATGATTTGATCTTTTAAAGTTTCATTTATGAGTATGGATAAGATGTTATTTAATTTATTTACCTTTTTTTTTTCTTAAATCTATTTCAAAAAAAATAAAATTACGTGATATGTCTAAGGTCACAAGATATGCATATCTTTATTTTGCTTTAATTTATGTATATTGGAATAAGTCATTTTTAAAAATTTAGTTTGTGATTGATAAAATAATTCTATGTGTTCGAGAGATAGATTCAAAATGATTTTATGTGTTCGAGGTTAGATTCAGAATATTTTTTAAAATTCCTTCTGAGTAATTTTTGGCTACTAGATCTTATGACAACGATAAATTTTTTTTGTATAGATTATCATAATTTTATATCAAATCACAACATAACTTCCTTTTAAGTGATTAATATTATTTGTGAGTATGGACAAGATAAGATGTTATTTAATTTATTTATCCTATTTACTTTAATTATTTTTCTACTTCTGCATTTTTCCTAAATTAACCCGACCCGACACAACCACTTGCCATCACCACTGTGAAATAATGATATGCAATGGAGCTATGAAGAACTTCTTCAATGGTAGAAAGCAAAAAAAAACAAAAAACAGAGTCACGAATTTAAAGCTTTTGAAAATGTCGATATAAATTAGAGATTTGGAGCAATTCAGAGCGATGTCATCCAACTATACCAAGAGGAAGAAAACAAAAAAAATGGTATCAATTAGAAGAACTAATTTTGAATTTTGCTTTCAGATTTTGTTTTTATTTGTCTTACACGACAAACAACCATGAAAATTAGTAAACTTTGTAACTGATTAAGATAATTACAAAAACAAAGAAGCAAAGCACTTATTTAAAGTGTTTCAATCAGTGGTTTTTCTTTAGTTCCCACCTGCATTTCTCCTTATTTTCTTTGTGAAAAAAACTTTGTTCCTTGGATTCAATTGTGAATATGATTTTTTTTACTTACCTCGAATGTATTGGAATCTCAACCAGACTATGGATTTGCGTGTAATGATAGGAATTACTCAGATCGAGTGTTGCTGATACAGATCGTATCAGATTTGGTGGAGCTTACACCAGAAGGTTGTAGTGTTGATGATTAAGCTAGAAAAGGCAAGCGTAAGAGAGAAGAAATCAAAACAAGAAGAAATGGTATGCTTTTATTAATTTTAAATTAGGTTTTAGTAGCATTTTTTTTTCATTTTTGGGTGCATTTTTGGTGTGAGAAAAGAAAGAAAAATCATGAAATGTTTATTTTGAATGCTTGATGATTTGATTTTCTGTTTTCATTTCATTATAGATAAAAAATCTATCTTTTTCCCCATAGATTTTTTCTTTTAAACAGAAGAAAATGATCAGATCTTCGATTCTGCATAAAATTTAACATCTTTTGTCTTTGATTGTTTTCATGAATGAAAAAAATACAAATTTTACCATAGATTTTTTGTAACCGGAAGAGAAGAAATCAAGAAATGAAATGAATTTTTTTCCAACTTTTAAGTTAGAGTTAAACTGTAACGACCAGGTTCCGTCGTTATAGAAAAGTCAACGGGGAAAAATTTTGGTCCGGAAAACTTTTTCGTAGTAACTTGGAATATCCCAACCTAGTCCAGATTTGGACGAAATCGGAGTCATTCAAATATAGGCAAATCTGATTACAATTGGGTGATCTAATTATGAATTTGATCATATTAGTATATAGATAAGACGTTAAGGAACCTGTACGACTTTACGAAATTAAATTCGGGCGAATAGAACTCCCGGAATCGATCTTAGCGAGAACGGGTAGTTTCTGAGTGTCGTTGGTGGAAGGTATGTTGTGAAATGGGGTCTTGGAATTATTAATTTTGCTCACTGGTTCCGTGCAAGCCGTTGAGGTGGGATTTCTTCCGACAGGGCAGGGCTGCTGTAGAGGGGACGCGACTTAAAGTCGAAAATAAACCCCAAAAACGTTTTATTCTACAATATTTGAACTTGAGAGCTAAGGAACGAACCCAGGGGTTTTCTTGACAGTTTTTCACCATTCTTGAACTAAAGGTAAGATTTTAACTCCCCGAATCCATTTTTTGATCCGTAGAAAGTAATCTAATGGGTAATTATCAATGGGGAAGGGTTTTGATGATCTGTAGAACGTAATCTAATGGGTAATTATCAATGGGGAAGGGTTTTGATCTGGAAATTATGATGAAGAAAGCCCTAATCTGGGTATTGGGATCATGGGTATGATCTAGGGTTGATAGAATTGCTAGTAATTCGGGTAATTAGTTAATGTTTATTTATTTCTGTGTTAAATTAATTGTTTGTAGACTAAGAACAAGCTGAACGAATACGGAAAGGGAAGGATCAAGTTTCTTAGGGGTTTCAAGCTTGTTTTGAGGTAGGTGATGGTTGTGATTTCATGATTGTGTGATATATGTTTGTTCTTGCTTCATTATAATACGTGTATGTATGTGAATGTTGCACTATTGATCACACTAGTTGTAAATGAGATAGATGAATGATGAATGCCATGAATCATGACTTGATTGTATGATTATGAGAATATACTTGTGATTGTGATTGTGATTGTGATTGTGGCTTATTGAATGGATCAGGTGTTGTGTTCTGACACACTAACTTCGATCGGTTGCCCCGTTCTGGCATAATTATGGGATCGGTTGTCACGTTTCGGCATAAACATTGGATTGGGTAACACGTTCCGGTATGCTAACAATTTGAGTTTGGGTTCCATGAGAGAACCAATGACTTGACATAATTGTGTGCCTTAAGAAATGTGAAATTGTACGTTGTTCATTAAATGATGGTGATATTGTATATGTTCGGTGTATGCATGTTATTATTATGATGTATTGGCTTATGTATGTTGCACTTAGTGGGATAGCCGCGTGATACTAGTACACTGTGGTTGTGTACTGGTATTGCACTTGCTATTTCTTTGTTGAATACAGGGCATCTTCAGGCGGCTATTGATAGACCTCGCTTAGAAGATCAGTTATCGCTTTCGAATTCAAGGGTGAGCTAGTTCTTCTGGGCTGCCATGAGTTCTCCTTTCATTTAAGTCCACAATTGGGACTTAGACTAGTTCTTTAGTTAGTTGGGGTTGTACCCTTCTTGTTTAGACTTATCGTTGATCTTTAGATGTTTTGGTACATTGACTTTCTAGTTCTAGGCGTATTTTCCGCATTTTTTGTTTAGTTGTTAGACTATTGGTTTGGAGTTTATGGGAACTCCCTTTTTCTTTCATTAGCATTTAACTTGCTTCTGTAACTTAAATGTCTTAGTATTTCGATTAAGTTCGTGACAAAGTTGGTATCAGAGCCTAGGTTCGTTGATCTTGATGTACCAAAATGAGTCTAGTAGAGTCTTGCAGTACGGTACGGAGACGTCTGTACTTTCCTTCGAGAGGATATAGGACTTTAGGAAATCTCTCTATTTTCTCTTGTCTCCTTTCGTGATATAACTTGATTCCAATTGATATCTATCGATTCGAATTGGTATCTAATCTCCTTCACTCTTTTGTCCGCAGAAGGTTAACACTATATTCAACGGCGTCAGGCCCGTAGCTCCCATCAATGTTTTAGCTGAGGAATCTGCAACGAGAGGTCGCGGTCGAGGCAGGGGTAGAGGAAGAGCTAGGGGTATAGGCCGAGGAAGAGTGACGCCTACTAGGGATGGCGTACCGGTCGAAAATGCTCCTAGAAATGAATCCCCTCCTGCGCATCATGAAGAGGTAGAGGAGAATATCGACGTTGAGAATGAGGAGAATGTAGGACAAGAGGAAAAGATTCAGACTGAGACAACAGGCATTCGTCCCATAGACCCAGTGTTATCTCTGCAGATCATGTCATTCTTGAAAGGTTTGGTGGGTCCTGGACTGCTTCATTCTGTTCGAACAACTCAAGCTCTCGCCAATCCTCCTATTACTATCACTGTCCCCAAGTTGGATGAAACTGGAGGTAATGATACTTTCTTCCGTCCTTTGTTGGGTCATGTTATGACTGGTAATGAGCATGAAATGTTGACTAAGTTCTTAAAGTTGAAACCGCCTGTGTCCCATGGTTCTGAGAGTAAGGATGCATATGAGTTCATCCTAGATTGTTATGAGAGGCTTCATAAATTGGGAATTTTCCATCAGCATGGAGTTGAGTTCGTGACTTTTCAGCTTCAAATTGAGGATTAGAAGTGTTAGAGAACTTATATGGAATGCAGATCCTCAGTTTTACCTCCACTTACTTGGACCTAATTTCATCCTCTGTTTTTGGAGAAATATGTGCCTAGGACTTTGAGAGATCGCAAGAAGGATGAGTTCATGTCCTTGAAGCAGGGTGGCATGTATGTGGCTGCTTATGAGGCCAAATTTCATGCCTTATCTAGATATGCTACGCAATTGGTGACTACCGAGGAAGAGAGGATCCATTTATTTATCGGGGGGAATAAATTCTTAGTTGCATGTATTATCTGTTCATATGACCTCTGCAGGGAGGAGTTTTAATGAGGTAACAGACTTTGTTAACAAAGTGGAGGGGGTGAGGCGAGACTATCTGGCCAAGGCATTGGCTAAGAAAGCCAAAATTTTAGGCAACTTTCAGGGATCTTACTCCAGAGGGTCAGGGAGGACAACACTTGCAGCCAGGTCAATTTAGTCCGCTATGCCCGCCTCTACGGGTAATTACTCGGGAACTCCACCTCATAATTTGATTCAGGATAGTCAGGGAGTCGCGCCTTCGATGGGCAGCAAGCCATATTTTGATCATACTTCCTATAGTTATGGAGAGCCTGGGCATATGAGGAGAGATTGTCCCCACCCACGTATGATGGATTCCGCGCAGCAGCAGACTAGAGCAATGGTACCCGTGGGGAAATGGTAATAATGGTCGAGGGAGTCCACAAGGTGGGCAAGGAGGAAATCAGCGAGGCCGCGGAGGTAGGGGAAATGGTAATGCAGGCAGAGGTAAAGTGAAACCAGGAAGGGAAGTCGCCCGTCAATTGGTGAAGAACTTTGCTTCTATTGCCACTCACTTGAAAAATTTGACCAAAAAGGAGATATCATTTGAATGGACTGAAAAATGTGAGGATAGCTTTCAAAAGCTCAAGAATCTCTTGACCACAACACCTATCCTAGCACTACTGGTGGAAGGTAAGGATTTTATTGTTTATTGTGATGTTTCACATTCTGGTTTGAGCGTTTTGTTGATGCACTATAAGAATGTTATAGCTTATGCCTTAATGCGCCATAAAAGGGCGAATTAAATGTACATAACTTAAATTCTTATTAATGAGTTCCATATTGGCTACTCATATTGAATTATGTTTTAGAAGGTGACCAATATTCATTAACAAGCTGCCCAAATAATTAACTTTCTTTATTCACAAGTTTCATTGGCTTGTCATACTCTACCAGCTTTCCTGTAAAAAAGTAAAATGTAATTTAATATTTCATGTTAATTCACTGGAAACCGTACTACATTTTTAATGAATCAAATGTGTTTGATACGACAAAAGTTATTCTTTTATAGAAAATCTTATTTAATACTTGGCTAGTGAGTGAAAACAATTTTTTTCAAGATAAATATATGTCGAAGTTAATAGTAAATTAAGCAAATTAGAGTGTGCTCTGATCAAATATTTGAGTATTAAAGATCGATTATAATAATTGATTGATGATTGAAACAACGATCTGAAGTTTGAAGATAGTTGTGATGAAAAATGACTTCTATGAGAAAAGTAGTGAGAGGAGTGATTTTCCCTCATTTGGAGGAAAATATTTTTTAGATGAGTTTGACATTTGAACTTACGAGATTACTAGTAAATGGGTCCGCGCTTCGCGCGGTTAGAACATTCTTCTTTAAAATTCATTAGAATAGAACTTCTCTTTTATTTTGATGTTATCGTATTTTTATAAACACTTATTTTCTCCTAGTTTACGTAATTTCATTTTAGAGATTCATTAGTTTGCTTTTGAAATTTTACAATGGTTAGTTTATTTTTATCATCTATATGCATGGTTATATAGTGTCTTTAACTATCTAGTCAAATAAATATTTTTCTCAATTTTCTTTTTTGCAAATTTCATTAGTATAACACTATCAATTACTTTCAAAATAATAGATATTTATATATATATATATATTACATGTATATATATATACATATATATTATGGATATATATACATACATGTATATAAATATATATATATATCCCTAATCATATGATATACCAATAAGTAACATGTAGTCATTATGTGTTTTAAAATTAAAATGCAATCTTCCAAAATTCAAATTTCATGTGTAATATAGTTATGATAGTGTTTTCGAATTGAAGTTGTGCACAAACAAAACATTAAGAATCCTTGTAAAGGGTGAAAGAGAAGTAAGGGATAATGGGAAAAAATTCAAAAAAGTACTTTGGTGCGAGAGAATAGTCATCATTGTGTATCATACAATTATAATTAATTGCTAGTTTTAATTCTATCATTTGAATTTCTTTTTTTTTTTACTCCCATTAATATTAACATTATTATGACAACAACAAAAAAATCATATAAATTTTTAGGCTTGATCTCTTGGAGAAGAAAAGATTTCTTTGGAGAATGTTGTAAAAAAATGTATTCTGTAAAAGTTATGTTATTTGTGAATCTACCGTAGTTGGATTTACATAGAGTCTGTACTAACAAATACTTATAACAATAATGTAATGACCATTCAGGTCATTTTTAAATTAAAGCATTCATTCCATTGTTTAGAGCGTTCCTGTAGCGACCCAAGTCATTTATGACTTGCTGGCACTGACTGTTCGGTCGCCTGGTCGTTCGTTTGGGTTTTAGGCCCGCTTCCCTGTTTTGGAGATTTTATAACTTGAAAAGTTGACTTTGGTCAACCTTCTTGGAAGACGTGCTCAGATGAAAATTCTGACAGCTAGGTTAGCTTCGGAATATCGATTTTGGTCTAGAACGACCCTTTGTTCACTTCCCGAGGCTTTAGATGCCCGTTGTGGAATCTGGCTTAAAACGATACTGGGTGTGGAACCCACTTTTCATTGAAGGGATCTCCAATGGAAATTCTAAATTCACCGTTGAGTCCGAAATATCATTTGCAATCAGATTCCATATATGGTTTGTGTTTTTACGATTCCGAACGAGTCCGGAACATCGAAATTTAAATTTGAAGAGTTGTTGAATTCTAACCCGGTGGTGAAGTGGCAGAGCCCCGCGACGCCACGTGGCAGCGTGTTGAAATCTGGAAATTTCCAGATTTAAGGACAATTTTCGTCCATTTTTTTCCCGCATCTTCAAACATAGATATCTCCTCCCTTTTAAGCTCAAATTAGGTGATTCAAAAGGCTAATTTCAAGAGAATTTCGTGAGGAATCTAGACGTGACCTCAGAAACGCGAGGGGAGGGTTCGTTTGAGGTAAGGAATCGAATTTAGCTACTGCTAGAGTGATTTTCGGAATGAATTGTTGTTGAACTTTAAAAGGTTAGATCTTGATCATCTTAGGTCCTTTTTGAGTCATTCTTGAGGCTAACTTGTAGAGCTTTTCTCAAGGATTGTCATGGTATAATCTGTTTGGGTTGGAAGGGTCTCGTTTTCCAGAAATTGGTGATCAAGGGGCTGCCAAGTCGTAAGTCAAGACTTATTAATGATTTTAATTGTTGGGGCTGATTTGATATGTTTTAGGGATCTTTTTGTGCTAAATTTTGGGGTATTAGCTTATTAAGGTATTTGGGACGTTTTCACGGATTCGTTTTTGGGATTCCAATTGTGGGTCCAACAATCCAGTTTTAGACCCAATTTTGGGTCCGTCTCCGAAAAATATAATTTTAGTGTCAACATATTCGTAATGACGAGGTGATTAACTATAATTCCTACCTTAGCCTTTATTTCGGGAAATTGTTGAATTATGACAGAATGACTCTTGATATTATTGAACATCCATACTTTGTGGTGTATATGATAATATTGATTTGAAGTATGTTTGGCCTTAGTCTAGGCTTAGACTAGTGTTGCCATAGACTTGCGAGATTTCGGATGTCGTTGGGCAGTAGAACTTTTTCTGACGTCGTTTCGGGTGGTCCAGCTTACCTGTGATCTGATTTTGGTTACAATACACGGTTAGAGTCCGTGGTCCAGCCTACGCGTGCCCAACCTTTGGCTACAGCACCCGGTTCGAGTCCGTGGTCCAGCCCATATAGGTTGACTCATTAGCTATAGTACCCGGTTCGAGTCTGTGGTCCAGCTTGCACGTGGTACATTTCTAATTCCTTACTGAAGCTTCAGTTTAGTCCTGATAACTCTCATCTGTAGGTTGAGGTTTTGGAGGTTGGAGATGTTCCGATTAAAGTCTGGGACTTAATGAGATCTTGGAATATAATTGGGAATGGTTCAGTTAAAGTCTGGAAATTGGTAATATTGTGGTAGACCTTCTAGCTCCATTATTTTACTTCAACTGCCGGTGCATCTGCCGGGCTTATGGGGGTCCGTACAGGTGATTTCTGT
>NW_006239116.1:16021-20730 GCF_000226075.1 Solanum tuberosum | reverse complement strand
ACATCCCATTACTTCGAGTTCCGGGATATGGGTCGGCTTGCCTACTGGTGGGTCATATAGTAGGCGCCATCAGGACCTGAGAAATTGGGTCTTGACAAAAAACTTTACAGAAACATAAACAACAAAGTTTAAAACATGTACTCAAAAACAATAATTAATATCATAAGCATAAATTAATGACTGTAAAAAAACATACCAGGATCTGTAACAATATAATGAAACACAAAGGAAAAATCGAGTACCCGAGGTTTAAAGAAATAGATCCACTAAGGATGAAACAATTTTATTCACCAGTGTAATGATACAAAAACAATTCCGCTCTCCAGTTGGTTGGTTTAAGTCTACAGAGCCTAGGCCGCACGGTACTGACTTGATCGAGTGGCTTTAGATCATGTGAGGGTGATTCAAGATAGGCTCAGGACAGCCCAGAGTAGACATCAGAGTTATGCAGACCGTAGGCGTCGACCGTTGAAATTTGCTGTTGGTGATAGAGTATTCCTCCGTGTGTCGCCCATGAAAAGTGTAATGAGATTTGGGAGGCGGGGCAAGCTTAGCCCCAGGTATATAGGCCCTTTTGAGATATTGAGGATAGTTGGAGAGGTCCCATAAGAGTTAGCTTTGCCCTCGGCCTTTTCAGCTATTCACCCAGTTTTTCATGTTTTGATGTTGCGCCGGTATGTTCCAGATGAGTCCCATGTGATTCAGTATGATGCAATTGACTTGGATGACAGTTTGAGATACATTGAGGAGCCAGTTGCTATTTTGGCCAGAGATGTTAAACGTTGCGTTCCAGAGCCATTCCTGTGGTTAAGGTTCATTAGAGACATCGTCCAGTTGAGGAGGCTACCTGGGAGACCGAGCATGAGATGCGGGCGCAATTCCACGGCTTATTTGAGCCTTCAGGTACTTCTTGACTCTTACTTTCGCGGACGAAAGTTCTTTTAGTAGTGGATATTGTAATGACCCTCCAGGTCATTTTTAAATTAAAGCATTCATTCCATCGTTTAGAGCGTTCCTGTAGCGACCCCAGGTCATTTATGACTTGCTGGCACTGACTGTTCGATCGCCTGGTCGTTCGTTTGGGTTTTAGGCCCGTTTCCCTGTTTTGGAGATTTTATAACTTGAAAAGTTGACTTTGGTCAACCTTCTTGGAAGACGTGCTCAGATGAAAATTCTGACAGCTAGGTTAGCTTCGGAAGATCGATTTTGGTCTAGAACGACCCTTTGTTCACTTCCCGAGATTTTAGATAGCAGTTGTGGAATCTGGCTCAAACGATACTGGGTGTGGGACCCACTTTTCATCTAAGCGATCTCCAATGGAAATTCCCACTTCACCGTTGAGTCCGAAATATCATTTCCAATCAGATTCCGTATATGGTTGTATTTTTACGATTCCGAACGAGTCCGAAATATAAGTTTGAAGAGTTGTTGAATTCTAACGCGGTGGTGACGTGGCAGAGCCACGCGACACCACGTGGTAGCGTTGTTGAAAATTTCCATATTTAAGAATAATTTTCGTCCATTTTTTTCCCCTCATCTTCAAACATAGATATCTCCTCCATTTTAAGCTCAAATTAGGTGATTCAAAAGGCTAATTTCAAGATAATTTCGTGGGGAATCTGGAGGTGAGCTTAGAAACGCGAGGGGAGGCTTCGTTTGAGGTAAGGAATCGAATTTAGCTACTGCTAGAGTGATTTTTCGGAATGAATTGTTGTTGAACTTTGAAAGGTTAGATCTTGATCATCTTAGGTCCGTTTTGAGTCATTCTTGAGGTTAACTTGTAGAGTTTTTCGCAAGGATCGTCGTGGTATAATCTGTTTGGTTTGGAAGGGTCTCGTTTTTCCAGAAATTGGTGATCAAGGGGCTGCCAAGTCGTATGTCAAGACTTGGTGACTATTCAGAGGTGAGACACTAGGGTTGATCTCATTTTGCTTGACATGGTGGATATTGATTTGATTTTGGGTATGGATTGGTTATCCCCCCACCGTGCGGTCTTGGATTGCTATGCCAAGACCGTTACTTTAGCCGTGCCCGACCTTTGGTTACAGCACCCGGTTCGAGTCCGTGGTCCAGCCCATATAGGTTGACTCATTAGCTATATTAGCCGGTTCGAGTTTGTGGTCCAGCTTGCACGTGGTACATTCCTAATTCCTTACTGAATCTTCAGTTTAGTCCTGATAACTCTCATCTGTAGGTTGAGGTTTTGCAGGTTGAAGATGTTCCGATTAAAGTCCGGGACTTAGTGAGATCTTGGAATATAATTGGGAATGGTTCAGTTAAAGTCTGGAAATTGGTAATATTGTGGTAGACCTTCTAGCTCCATTATTTTACTTCAACTACCGGTGCATCTGCCGGGCTTATGGGGGTCCATGCAAGTGGTTTCTTTTATTGTGCACGTGCATACCCGTCGAGGATTATTTTACTTCAACTGCCGGTCCCTCTGCCGGGCTTATGGGGGTCCGTGCAGGCGTTTTCTTTTATTGTGCACGAGCGTACCCGTCGGGTTTATGGGAGCCCGGCGGAGTTAGTTAGATTCCTTGTCTTTGTTGCGTGTACTCTCGGGTACATACCCACATTTACTTCTCTTTTGCCCTTGATTGTGACCCTTTATTTGCATTTCAGTTCACTTTTGCTTATCTTGCTCAGTCGGCCTGACGCCTACTAGGTACCTGTTGATTTGGTAATCATACTACACTATGCATCTATTTTCGTGATGCAGGTCCGAGTACTAGCTACCGACGTTGATTCGAGCCAGTTGCGGTCGTGATCGGAGGCAAGGGTGAGCACACAACGTCCTGGATTTGCCCGTCTCCTTCTGTACTTACTTTTGCTTGTCTTTTGCCTTTTGAGACAGCTTGTTTTTGTGGCCCACTTTTAGGACTTGTACTTTTGTTAGCAGCTCTGTACTTGTGACTCCCAGGTTTTTGGAGGAATTCATTTTGTGTATATAGGTCTAGTCGCTTCCCCCGTTCATTGGATGTTCTTGTCTTATTTATTACTATTTTAGGTTGATTGGTTGTTTTCTACCCTAACATTCCCATTACTTCGAGTTTCCGGGATATGGATCGGCTTGCCTACTAGTGGGTCATATAGTAGGCGCCATCAGGACCTGAGAAATTGGGTCTTGACAAAAAACTTTACAGAAACATAAACAACAAAGTTTAAAACATGTACTCAAAAACAATAATTAATATCATAAGCATAAATTAATGACTGTAAAAAAACATACCAGGATCTGTAACAATAGAATGAAACACAAAGGAAAAATCGAGTACCCGAGGTTTAAAGAAATAGATCCACTAAGGATGAAACAATTTTATTCACCAGTGTAATGATACAAAAACAATAGTGTCAGTGAGGCACTCAACAAAAGCAAAGTACACAAATATTTAATTGTGTAGAATAAGAAGAAGAAGAAGAAGAAGAAGAAGTTCAGAATCAAATATTTAATTGTGCAGGAGAAGAAGAAGAAGTTCAAAATTTTCATTGTTTTAAAATGAGAGGAACCCCCTTTATTTATAGACAACAAAGGGTAATGTGAACAAATGTTTATTGTGCCCTACCGGAAAGGTCACAACTCTTTGGAGAAGTCACAACTATTCGGAAAGGTCACAACCTTTCATAAATGTTACCGCATTTCATAAAAGTCGCAACTCTTCATAAAAGTCACAACTTTTAATAAAAGTCAACCTTTCATAAAAGTTGCAACTCTTCATAAAAGTCACAACTTTTCATAAAAGTCACAACTTGTAATAAAAGTCACATTTTTTCATGAAAGGGGAAGGCTAATTTTGAAAATAAATAAATTAAAAGGGAGTCCTTGTATGTGGTGGCGCCATGTAGGCAGGCCTATATATATATATATAAGATTGTCAAATCAAAGCAAAAATAACAGTGAGTTTGTATTTTTTTTAAATAATATTTATTTTATTTTTACTTAAAAATACACATGTCATCTAATAATTGATTAACATATTAGAAGAAAATGTGTTTCAGTCTCTTGGCCCATCTACACAGATGTTCAAACGAGATGTGCACTTAAGGGACTATTTAGTAGTTCTGCTTATCGAGCGGATAATCACACTTAACAGTTTGAGTTATTGATGAGTCCACGATTTGAACTTATTTAGGCCTTTATTTGGATAGATTTAGTGTCCTCAAATGCTTATTTTGTGTCAATAACTGATGTAAAATCCTTGTTTTCCAGGTATTTGGATTGAGGAACAAAGCATGGACACTAACGAGCCAAAAGGAACAAGGCAGCTAAAACAACGGAGAAAAGAAGGCATGTTGATCGCCTAATCCATTGGGCGAATCGCCGAGTGGCTATTACCTCGCCTAAAGTTGCAGTGTACCAAGTCCTGAAGGAGAAAATCAAGTCGGCGAGAGAAAGGAGCAGTCGGTGAGTCACCGAACGGTTCCGCAATGCAGTGTTGGATCACCTAAAGTTACAGAACTTGAGGATACTGAAGGCCAAAGCAAAAAGGCAAGGAACTGACCAAAGGGTGGATTGCCAAGTTGATCGGCGATCCCGACTTACTGCACCGAATGGCCCTTAGAAACATTTTTTTGGCGACTATAAATACATTTTCAAACATTATGTTTAGTATCAAATTTTATTCTGAACATTCATTAGAGTAATTTTTGAGTTTGAACTGAGAGTATTGAGACAATATTTTCCTTAGCTTTGAAGAATTGAAGATTTTCAC
>NW_006239116.1:10479-15961 GCF_000226075.1 Solanum tuberosum | reverse complement strand
TGGGTATTGTTAATTGATAGTGTAAATGTTGTTTAAAGGTGATTTCGAATCAGTATTTGTGGGTTAATTTAAAGGGTTGTAGTAGCAAATGCAATTCTACCTTCGGGTTTTTGGCTTGCTCGAGAGAAAAGTTTTAAAACCAAGATTACAGATTTGATGGTCTGTGGGTATTGGATTGTCATGGGTTCAGCTCGAGAGAGTGAATGGACTAAAGCATAGGTTGTTCTCAATTGCTGCTTGTTGGTGTTCGAGAGAAACCAACTTAATTTGGGGTAAATTGTTTGAGAGAAAGTTTATCCCCACTAAAGTCTAGCTTATTCACTGATTTACAGCTATTTACTAACAATTGCAATTACCCATTTGTCTACCTTAGCCTATAATCCAATCACATCTCAAGAACCCGTCTCATTACTTGTTAATTCGTGTTATTTGTTGTTGTTGTAGCTGATAATTACAACCAAAAACCCCCCTGTTATTTGACATTCGTGTCACCCTCTAATTTGAATTATACTTTTATTCTTAAATATCTATTCTTATGATTAACTTGAACATATTCATACTTTGCTCTTGATTCTCATACATGTATCACTCCCTGTGGGATTCGACCCCAACTCATTTAGTTGGGTTATATTACTAACTAATGATTGTTGACGCTTAGTATTGGATGAAGTGTCTTTGAAACGCTATTAATCAGTTACTGATCATCGAATTTGGAATTAATAAGTTGTGTCGCAAGAGCTTAGTATAGTAGTAACCGATTGCTATTTTTAAGCAGAGGAAGTCATGAGTACATTATGGCTGGTAGAAGCAAAATGTATGTTGCTAATGACTACGTTTTCCATAGTTTGTGCCATTTTATTGAGATTATCTAGTTCTGTGTCGATCTACAAATGCACTTTGGTCGATATGTGTGAAACTATGGTACGTGGAAGTTAACCAAAGTGGACATGTAGCCATAGACATAAAATTACATGCAAGTTATCTTGAAAGACCTACAAATCCGTTGTATCAATGTTGATGATAGATTTTAGTTTATTTTTCACTTTAATTATATTTAGTATGATGATTATAAGACGTGAACTTAAATGAAGAACATATAGTCAACCTCAACTTATGAATTTTAGTTATGTCTTGTAAAAAACATTGTTATCTCCCAGTCCGACGTAGGATCCGCTTAGGTGGCATGTGCACCTAATATTAAAAAAATAACTTTTCAAATGACATGTTTAAGGTCATGTAATATTCATATCTCTATTTTACTTTAATTTATGTACATTGGAATAAGTCTCTTTTAATTTTTTTTTAGATAAAATGATTCTATGTGTGCGAGAGGTAGATTCAAAATGATTTTATGTGTTCGAGGTAAGATTCAGAATGATTTTTTAAATTTCATTTGAGTAATTTTAAAAATAATTTTTTTTCCTCTTCGTTAATATTTAATAAACTTTGATTATTAGAACTTATGAAAGCGATAAATTTTTTGTTTAGATTATCCTAATTTTATACCAAATCACAACATAACTTCCTTTTAAGTCATTAATATGATTTATGAGTATGGATAAGATGTTATTTAATTTATTTATCCTATTTACTTTAATTATTTTTCTACATCTGCATTTTGCCTAAATTAACTTGACCCGACCCGACCCAACCACTTGCCATCACCATCGTGAAATAATGATATGCAATGGAGCTATGAAGAGCTTCAATGACAGAAAGTGAAAAACCAAAAAATGGAGTCATGAATTTAATGCTTTTGAAAATTTCGATACAAATTAGAGATTTGGAGCAATTCAGAGCGATGTCACCCAACTACACAAAGAAGAAGAAAACAAGTTTTAAATTTGGCTTTCATTTTTATTTGCGTTACAGGATAAACAACCATGGAAATCAGTAAACTTTGTAAATAATTAAGATAAGTATAAAAACAAAGAAGCAAAATAATTATTTTAAGTGTTTCGATCTATGATTTTCTTCAGTTTTCATCTTCATTCTCCTGAATTTATTGAAAAAACTTTGTGCTTAGATTCAATTGTGAAAATGAATTTTTTACTTACCTCGAATGTATTGAAATCTCAACCAGACTATGAATTTGCATTTAATGACAGGAATTACTTAGATCAAGTGTTGATGATAGAGATCGTACTGCATTCGATGGAATTCAAACTAGAAAATTGCAGTGTTCATGGTCCAGCTCGAAAAGGCAAGCGTAACAGAGAAGAAATCAAAACAAGAAGAAATGATGTGATTTTCTTTACTATAAATTAGGATTTACCTACATCTTTCTTTTTCATCTTTAGTGTGACAAAAGAAAAAAAATTCATGAAATGTTTATTTTTTTGAATGCTTGATGATTTGATTTTCTATTTTCATTTCATTACAGATAAAAAATCTATCTTTTTGACCTATAGATTTTGGTTTTAAGCAGAAGGAATTGATTAGATCTTCGATTCTACATAAGAGTTTAACATCTTTTTATCTTGATTGTTTTCATGAATGAAAAAAAGTAACTAATTTTAGCTTAGATATTTTGTTATAGGAGGAAAAGAAACCAAGAAATGAAATGATTTTTTTTCAACTTCTATTTTAGAGTTAAACACCTACATTTTTAATAGATCGGGTTTCACATCTTTTTGTCCATAGATTTTTTCTTTTAAACAGAAGAAATCGATCAGATCTTCGATTCTGCTACCATTTTTGGGTGGTGCGGAATTCATCTGTGCGGAATTGTTTTAATATTAATTTTCAGTAAAGATTCTATTGTAATATTCTTTGGCTAAGTTTTTTAATCTTGATATTTCTTTAATATTATTTATGGTATATTCTAGTTATAACATATCTTGGGTTCTTAGGTACATATATAAATTATTCTCCATTAATTGTTCTAATAGTTTTAGATTTTCCATAGATTCTGTCCAGTATTGTAAATATTCGTAGTTCATTTTTTAATCTGAATCTATCCCTAAATCGTATAATTATATTTTCTCGAGGTCTAGATCATGTAGGTCTATTTCATACCATTGTTGGTTTAATATATCTTCTGATTCGCTATCATTAAATATTTTTTCCCATATTGTTCTTCTTAATATTATTTCTATACCTTTAAGTATATATAAGATCAAAGTTTCAGAGTTTTTTTATCATTTCATCATGCATATATGTAGTCATGTCCTTTGTTATGCAGGTTTTTGTTTTCAATTATTCCTTCCTATCATATTCATAATTGATTAAATTCATATTAGATCATTATGAACTAGATTATCTGTTTATCATGTTCTCCTGTCACTACTTGCATCGTACTTTAGTGGATACTTTCTTCTTATCAGCGTCTCAACTTTGTTTACTCCCCTATTACGGCTTTTCTCGTCTTACTGGTTTCAACATTAGGATGGCATAGTATAGAAGTTTTCCTCCCTGTTTCCAGTGTGCTAATAAACTAGAAATCATTATTCAAATAATTCTAATACATAATAACTAACATAAACTTATTCAATCATATGTATGATATTCAGGAATATATGAAATTAGTTCTGCATATTTATTGAATAATATACTTTTGCCTCTTGCTTATCCATGATATCTGAAGGTTGCTCCATTATCTATTAAGTATGAATATCTTAAGTATTTGAGAGTGTTTTTATGAAAGCCTACTTCCTTTATTGAAGGCTTGCTTATTATGTTACCTATACATTTCTTTATATAGACAATTCTAATCCTATCCTATTCTCTATAATGCGTCTAATGTATACTTCATAATGCGTCTACTGTACACTTTACGACTTTTTAACATACTATTCTTTACAATAATGTGACTACTGTACACTTTACGACTTTTTTACATAATAATGTACACTTTACACTTATCTTCTTTTGGCTTTGTCAGCCAAATATGTCGTTTTGCGTCTTTTCCTATTATCTTCCTTTTTCTTTGTGTCTTTTCCTCTTTATCTTCTTATCTCTTAGTCTTCCGTCTCTATCTTTTTTTATTTTATCATTCCAGCTGGACATCGGGAATCACGTTATCTTCTCCATTACGTTTTGAACATATATGGTCAGGACATTTGTGTCCAATTAGCTTACAATATTTGGTTAATAGTTCTGACAAAATAAATCCTGCCTTTAGTGCTCTTGTAGTAGGTCTTTCTTCTAATTTTAATAATGATAGAATCCATTTCTGGACTTCATCCATATCTGATTTCCTTAGTTCCCTTGAGTTGGCATAAATCATTAATTGATCTCTGGAATAGTAGCTCCATATAGCATTTCCATTCAAATAATTGTTGGCTAGTTCTTGTATTATAGTTGATATACCAATTATTCTTTTATTGGCATAGAAATTGGGTATCTCAATTTTCGGTATTTCTGGTTGTTCTCCAATATCTTCTGGTATTATCATATCTTTGGTCAGGCCTATCTTCACAACTTAAATAGGAGGTTTTATCTCCTCATGTAGTATTTCCACTGTTGCCATATAGAATTTTACATAAAATAAATTTCCTTTGGTCACTCTTTTGTATATAATAAATGCTTTGTATAATTCTGGTATACCGCTTAGTTCTTCTCCATCGTAGGTATATGCAGTACTTATTAATCCATAATTATAACATGTTTTAACTAGGTTAGCATTGGTTTTTGGCTGTGTAATTAGCTTGTTGTATCCTTGTAATTTCTGGGTTACATAGTCTTGGTTTAGATCTTTTGTTGTGGTAGATCTGGGATTGAGGTTTAAGTAAGTCTGTATTTTGTATATATTTTCGATGTATGTCCTTGCAATACGGTTGTATACCTTTTTCTCATGTTGTAGACTATCTGCATACGTCGAAGTTTGTGGTTCTATGGGTAATGGGTTTTTTGCTTTTTGTGTAAATGGCTTTTCAAATAGCTGATTTAAATTCGTATTTCGTTGTTTTTCAATAACTGGTTTCCTTGTACCTGCAGCTGTATTTTAACAAACATTATGGGTTTTAATGTGTTTCCCAACGTCACCTTTTAGTTCTGGATTTTTAAAGCTTTTCGATCGACTTAGATCCGCATTTTTACAGTCATGCTGCTGACTTGTACTAGCTTTAGACTTCAGATTATCTTCATTAGTCTTTAGCTTTTGTACCTCATTGTCCATACTGTCCACTTTTATACAAAGTGTAGTAATAGCTTTGAGTATCTTCTTCAATTGTATTTTCTTTCTTAGTTTGAGTAGCTTTGTCTTGATAAGTAATCTGCAATAACATTCTTGTCAGTTTTTATTACTTCAATAGTAAATGTAAAATTTAATATATTTAATACCAATCTTCTTATTTCTTTTGTAGTTACTGAATCTTGTATTTTTCTGTTAGCCACCATTTTCACTTGTGTATTATCTGTCCTTATAATAAATTTGTTATATACAATATGGTTCAAATGATAACAAACATTTATATACTGAATATAATTCTTTCCTGTTTATCTCCCATCTTGTTTCTGTATTATTAAATGTTCCTGAATA
>NW_006239116.1:9065-10460 GCF_000226075.1 Solanum tuberosum | reverse complement strand
CATCATACATGTATTTTAATATTCCTCCATAATTTTTTTCACTCGCATCTGATTCTATTATATAAGTAAATTTTTTGTTTTCATCTGGAAAGTATAGTTTAGGTAAGTTTTTACATAATAATTTTACCTTTTGTATTTGTATTTGGTCTTTTTTATCAAACTGATATTCTATATCTTTCTTTAATTTTTGTTGTAATAGTTTTAAATTCTCTGCTAATTTTGGTATGTATTCTCTTACTTGATTTACTAGTCCTAAGAATGATTGTAATTTCTTTTTTTGTGTCTAGTTGTTCATTTGAGTTAATTATTTTTTGTACTATATGTGTTTGCATTTTTATTCCATTTTTATCTATTTGTATTCCTAAAAATTCTATTTGGCTTTTCATTATGTCTGCTTTCTTCTTGCTTAGGCTTATGCCTGAATATTCTATAATCTGTATAAATTTTTCTAATAATCTTATATGTTCATCTTGTGTTTTGGAATATAATAATCTATCATCAATGCACACTACACAATTTTCTATTTGTTGAAAGTAGTTGTCCATAAATTGTTGATATCTACCTGGTGCGTTTTTATATCCAAACGGTAATACATTCCATTCATAAAATCCTTGTGGTACTATAAATGTTGTAAGTTTTTTATATTCATCTTCTAACTTTAAATTATTTCTGTATTATTAAATGTTCCTGAATAATACCTGCAATGATGTTCTATCGTAGTGTCATCATACCTGTATTTTAATATTCCTCCATAACTTTTTTCACTCGCATCTGATTCTATTATATAGGTAAATTTTTTGTTTTCATCCGGAAAATATAGTTTTGGTAGGTTTTTGCATAATAGTTTTACTTTTTGTATTTGTGTTTGGTCTTTTTTATCAAACTGGTATTCTATGTCTTTCTTTAATTTTTGTTGTAATGGTTTTAAATTCTCTGCTAATTTTGGTATGTATTCTCTTACTTGATTTACTAGTCCTAAGAATGATTGTAATTTCTTTTTTGTATCTAGTTGTTCATTTTGAGTTTAATTATTTTTTGTACTATATGCGTTTGCATATTTATTCCATTTTTATCTATTTGTATTCCTAAAAATTCTATTTGGCTTTTCATTATGTCTGCTTTCTTCTTGCTTAGGCTTATGCCTAAATATTCTATAATATGTATAAATTTTTCTAATAATCTTATATGTTCATCCTGGGTTTTAGAATATAGTAATATATCATCAATATATACTATACAATTTACTAGTTGCTTAAAGTAGTTATCAATAAAGTGTTGATATCTACCTGGTACATTTTTATATCCAAATGGTAATACATTCCATTCATAAAATCCTTGTGGTACAGTGAATGCTGTTAGTTTTTTAGATTCTTCTTCTAATTTTAAGTGGTAAAA
>NW_006239116.1:6025-6530 GCF_000226075.1 Solanum tuberosum | reverse complement strand
TTTTTTTTATTTTCAAATAAATGGCAAATGAATTTGAGTTTATTTTAATATTGTTAAAAGTTATGTCGTAGAAGTTTTTTAAAGTTCCTATTTTTGGTCTTTGAATCATTTTATTTTATGTATGAAATATAATCTATTAAAAGAAAAGGAAAAAAATCTTTAAAAAACTGCTCATTTTTTAAAGGAATTTAATTTTTAAGTATTTTGTTGTTACTTGCACCTAAAATTTAGCATCATTATCTATATATCATGTATAATTTTAATTTTAGTTTCAATTTTAACTTTTATATTTTTAAAATTTATTTTTAAAAAAAGGCAGTTAGCATTTTATTAGGAACAAAAATATTTATTTTATTTAACCAAAAAAAAAGATTACGTTAAAACAGTTTTTAACGTAAACAATTTTTTAAAAACTGTTTTTAATTTCTGTTTTTTTTTTAACTGTTTTGTTATTTAAATTGTTATTTATTATTTAATATATCTACAAATTTTGTGGTGCTGACAC
>NW_006239116.1:1142-5502 GCF_000226075.1 Solanum tuberosum | reverse complement strand
TCTTCTGGTAAACAATTGTATTTACATATATTAGCTTCTACTCCTGTTTCTATCATTGGTGTATAATATCTGTTGTAATATCCCATTATTATTATCTTTGCAAGTATATATATTTTCATGTTTTTATCATAATAAAGTTATTTTATTATTATCTTCTTATTATCATAATTTATTGTTAACTGTTTGTCTTCTAAATTATATGGTTTTACTTGTTCTAACCATTTTATTCCTAAAGTAATATTTTTATCTCCTTGATATATTCTAAACTTTATTAGTATTGGTAGTCCTTCAATGGTTATTTCCTTTTCTGTAGTTTCTTCGGTATTTATTAATGCTTTTGGTAGTTCAGGGCATAATTGTTCAATAGTTATTATTTCATCTTCTGTTACTAATTCTCTTGTAATATAATTTTCTTCTTGTCATGTATTTATTAATATTAAAATATTTTCGTTGTTCCATTACTCCCGTTATATAATAATGATATGGTTTCATTTCTTCTTCTATTGATTTTGTTGGAGTTTTATCTATTCTTCTTGAGGTACTCATTTTTGATGATATTTGTGGTATTTCATAGTTTATGTTTATTCTTTTTGATGTGCTTAACCTTTCTTTTACTATCTCTAAATCTTCTTCTATGTCAAGCTCATTATAACTATAGTCATTATTATCTATGACTGTAACTATGCTTTCAAAAGGATTTTCTTTTTTTATTTATTTTATTTTATTTTTTGTTGTTATCTTATGTTTTGTTGTTAAAACATACAAGTTTTTACATCTAGCTGTAAATATATTTTTCCTGGTGCTAATTCTATTCCTGACATTTTTCAATATAATACTAGTGATTTATCAATGTTTCTATCATTTATTGCTACTGAATAGTTAGCACTTATTATGAATTTAAATTTTTGGTATATGAGGATACCTTTTACTGCACTTATGATACTTTTTTCTATAGGTTGTATAATTCTAATCTGCTAAGTATATTTCTATTAGTGTATCTATTCCTTCTCTAAAACATGCTTTTATTAGTATTTCTGTTCCTCCTAAATGCACATATTTAATTGAATTATTAGCCTTAATATCTTGTATTTCTTTATTTATTATTCATTTGTTTATTATTGGTATTTTAGCCTTTCCTTTGTTGTATTTACAATCTATGATGTGTTCTCTTTAACTTACTACATAATATTCTTCTTTTTGTCGTTTAAACCAATTTCTTATTGTTGGTATTTCGAATATTTTTTCTACGCTTAGGTCTAATTCTTTTCCTTTTATTTTGTTCAAATATATTATTATCAAATATTATTTTTTGTTCTACAGATTCTTCATCTTGATGATATTCTTCTTTAGTTATAATTCGTATATCTGTTTCAGTCATTTATATAGTATTCATTATTTGATTCTATCACTAAATTATTTTCTATTTCGTTTGTTTTGTTTTCTGATAATTCATATATACTATCGTCGCTTTCCAATTCATAATCTATCTACTCTATTTGTATATATTTTTCATCGTCTATCAGTATTTCTGATATTTGTTTTTTCTTTGGATTTTTAGGTAATTTGTAATTTTTTGCTATATGTCCTACTTTTCAACAGTTGTAACAACTACATTCTGTTAGTTTTTTCTTTGGCCTATACGGTCTTTTATTTTATAGTTTTTTACATAGTATCTTCTTCTTGGTCTTTTATACTTATATTTTGATCTATATTTCTTATAGTTTCTCCTCTTATTATACTTTTTATAATATCTATCCGTACATCCAAATTGGGGTGCTATTTTATTTTTGAAACATGCTAGGTTTTTTACTAATATCTTTTCCATTTTTATTTCTTCTTTATGTTTTTCACATAGTTCTATAAACCATCGTTGTAGGAATTTCATTCTAGTTCCTAGGGTATCGGTTAGTCCTGCTTCATTCCAACTTCTTATTACTTTTGAACTAAAAGGTTCGGGTAATTTTGTAAAATATAGTTTCCTTATTTCTTTGCTTTCTTCTGTACTATATGTTCCTTTATAATAATATTCTCTAAATGCACACGTATATTCATCTATATAAAACATATTACATATTGCTAATTTTGTCATCAGAATCCTGTTTATGATCTTTTCTTTACTTTGTTTTTCTGCTTCTGTTGTCATACTACTAAATTCATTTCTCATAGCTATTTCGTATTTATATAATATTTTCATAGTTGTAGTGGCTAATCCCATCTAAATTTTTTATTACTTCTTAAAGTTTTTAAACTTTCATCTGATAGTATTTTATAGCCATTATTTTTACTGTTCCAACAAGTTGTTCTTTCTATATATCCTGGTGTCTCTGTCACTCCTATTTTGTTATCTGTTAATTGTTTTGATATATATCCCATCCATAATTGTAATGGAGAAGATAACGTGATTCCCGATGTCCAGCTGGAATGATAAAATAAAAGAAGATAGAGACGGAAGACTAAGAGATAAGAAGATAAAGAGGAAAAGACACAAAAAAAAGGAAGATAAGAGGAAAAGACGCAAACGGACATATATGGCCGACAAAGCCAAAAGAAGATAAGTGTAAAGTGTACATTATTATGTAAAAAAGTCGTAAAGTGTACAATAGTCACATTATTGTAAAGAATAGTATGTAAAAAAGTCGTAAAGTGTACAATAGACGCATTCTGAAGTATACAATAGACGCATTATAGAGAATAGGATAGGATTAGAATTGTCTATATTAAGGAATGTATATGTAACATAATAAGCAAGCCTTCAATAAACGAAGCAACCTTTCATAAAAACACTCTCAAATAATTAAGATATTCATACTTAATAGATAATGGAGAAACCTTCAGATATCATGGATAAGCAAGAGGCAAAGGTATATTGTTCAATAAATATGCAGAACTAATTTCATATATTCCTAAATATCATACTTATGATTGAATAAGTTTATGTTAGTTATTATGTATTAGAATTATTTGAATCATGATTGCTAGTTTATTAGCACACTGGAAACAGGGAGAAAAACTTATATACTATGCCATCCTAATGTTGAAACCGGTAAGGCGAGAAAAGCCGTAATAGGGGAGTAAACAAAGTTGAGGCGCTGATAAGAAGAAAGCATCCGCTAAAGTACGATACTAGTAGTGACAGGAGAACATAATAAACAGATAATCTAGTTCATAATGATCTAATATGAATTTAATCAGTTGTGAGTATGATAGGAAAGAATAATTGAAAACAAAAACCTACATAACAAAGGACATGACTACATATATGCATGATGAAATGATAAAAAGTTATGAAACTTTAATCTCATATATACTTAAAGGTTTAGAAATAATTGAATTAAGAAGAACAGTATGCGAAAAAATATTTAATGATAACGAATCAGAAGATATATCAAAACAACAATGGTATGAAATAGACCTACATGATCTAGACCGCGAGAGAATAGAATTATACGATTTAGGGATAGATTCAGATTAAAAAATGAACTACGAATATTTACAATAATAGACAGAATCTATGGACAATCTAAAACTACTACAACAATTAATGGAGAATAATTTATTTATGTACCTAAGAACCCAAGATATGTTATATCTAGAATATATCATAAATAATATTAAAGAAATATCAAGATTAAAATACTTAGCCAAAGAATATTACAATAAAATATTTACTGAAAATAAATATTAAAACAATTCCGCACAGATGAATTTTGCACCCCCCAAAAATGGATTTAATATCTTTTATTTCTTTATTTATTATTCGTTTGTTTATTATTGGTATTTTAGCTTTTCCTCTGCTGTATCTGCAATCTATGATATGTTCTCTTTGACTTACTACATAATATTCTTCTTTTTGTCGTTTAAACCAATTTCTTATTGTTGGTATTTCGAATATTTTTTCTACGCTTAGGTCTAATTCTTTTCCTTTTATTTGTTCAAATATATTATTATCAAATATTATTTTTCGTTCTACAGATTCTTCATCTTGATTATATTCATCTTTAGTTATAATTCGTATTATCTGTTTCAGTCATTTATATAGTATTCATTATCTGATTCTATTACTAAATTATTTTCTATTTCGTTTGTTTCGTTTCTGATAATTCATATATACTATCGTCGCTTTCCAATTCATAATCTATGTACTCTATTTGTATATATTTTTCATCGTCTATTAGTATCTCTGATATTATTTTTTCTTTGGATTTTTAGGTAATTTGCAATTTTTTGCTATACGTCCTACTTTTCCACAATTGTAACAAGTACATTCTGTTCGCTCTTTCTTTGGCCTATACGGTCTTTAAGTTTTATTGTTTTTTACATAGTATCTTCTTCTTGGTCTTTTATACTTATATTTTGATCT
>NW_006239116.1:0-582 GCF_000226075.1 Solanum tuberosum | reverse complement strand
CCATCAAATTTTTTATTACTTCTTAAAGTTTTTAAACTTTCATCTGATAGATTTTGTAGCCATATTTTTACAGTTTCAACAAGTGTTCTTTCTATATATCCTGGTGTCTCTG
The DNA here is from genome assembly GCF_000226075.1 of Solanum tuberosum. Classification (NCBI taxonomy): domain Eukaryota; kingdom Viridiplantae; phylum Streptophyta; class Magnoliopsida; order Solanales; family Solanaceae; genus Solanum; species Solanum tuberosum. Next base: position 470 of record NW_006239116.1, on the reverse strand, counting down.
TCACTCCTATTTTGTTATCTGTTAATTGTTTTGATATATATCCCATCCATAATTGTAATGGGGAAGATAACGTGATTTCCGATGTCGAGCCGGATTGATAAAATAAAAGAAGATAGAGATGGAAGACTAAGAGATAAGAAGATAAAGAGGAAAAGACACAAAGAAAAAGGAAGATAAGAGGAAAAGACGCAGAACGACAAATTTGGCCGACAAAGCCAAAAGATGATAAGTTTAAATTGTACATTATTATGTAAAAAAGTCGTAAAGTGTACAATAGTCACATTATTGTAAAGAATAGTATGTAAAAAGGTCGTAAAGTGTACAATAGACGCATTCTGAAGTATACAATAGATGCATTATAGAGAATAGGATAGGATTAGAATTGTCTATATTAAGGAATGTATATGTAACATAATAAGCAAGACTTCAATATACGAAGCAAGCTTTCATAAAAACACTCTCAAATACTT
>NW_006239115.1:1184192-1185169 GCF_000226075.1 Solanum tuberosum | reverse complement strand
AATTTTAACATCAAAATTTTGAATTTTGATTGGTAAATGACAAGTTTTTACAAGATCTCAAGTTTTAAAATTAAAATGGAGATTGGGAAATAATTTTAAATATTTTTTAAAAAATGGTTTTCACCAATAAGTTTCAAAGGCCTTGAGTAACATTTTCAAGTAAAGAATTTAAAATTCAAACTTCATTTTAAAAATTGGGTTTTTTGTCAATTGACCAATTTTTCAAGTATATGAGTGAGTATTGTTGTTTCCAGAAATTTATTGTAAATACTTGATTAATATATATTGTGTGGCGTTGGACATTGGTCGGAAAGGGAATACTCAAGTGTTGGGTGACTAGTAGATTGAATTTAAGGCAAGTGATCTCCTAAACATTGTAATTTAGTAGAATCCGTGTATTCCCTTCATTGTGTGTGTTGGAAGTAATGGGAATAAGGTGAAGGGTTAATTGTCCACTTGATAAATCTTAATATAGAACAGCAGTTAGAGAGGTGGCTTCCTTCCATTCTATTCTATTCTGAGAACAACTAAAGAGGAGGAATTGATGGTTTTAGAGGAGTTTATGGTGCCCAAGAGAGCTCGTTAGTCTTGTTAGATTTCTGATGCTTCATTTGGAGGTAGAGGTTCACATAAAGGTAGTAGCTCCTTTCAGCATCGTGGGCCAGTTCATGTATCTATGCTAGCAGCTGAGAGTGGGCAGTCAGCCCGAGGATCTAAAGGTTCTCGCCGAGGTGGCCATGGTAATTCGTCTAGTTCGCAGCAACAAATATCTGTGTTGTGATCTTTTAGAGGATTTGAGTCTAAAGTTGTGAAATTATGAAAAATTAGCCTTTGAGTTGACTTTGGTCAACCTTCGGGGTTGAGAAGCTCGGATCGAAATTCCAAGAATTCTGTTGGATTCAGGGGATGATTTTAGGCCTAGATGAGGCTGTGGTTAATTTTTTAGAGGTCTCAAACTTGGTTTAGCCTTTTTAGGC
>NW_006239115.1:1180577-1182942 GCF_000226075.1 Solanum tuberosum | reverse complement strand
GAGGAATTGATGGTTTTAGAGGAGTTTATGGTGCCCAAGAGAGCTCATTCGTCTTGTCAGTTTTCTGGTGCTTCATTTGGAGGCAGGGGTTCACATAGAGGTAGTAGCTCCTTTCAGCATTGTTGGCCAGTTTATGTATCTATGCTAGCAGCTGAGAGTGGGCAGTCAGCCCGAGGATCTAAAGGTTCTCGCCGAGGTGGCCATGGTAATTCGTCTAGTTCGCAGCAACAAATATCTGTACTGTGATCTTTTAGAGGATTTGAGGTCTAAAGTTGTGAAATTATGAAAAATAAGCCTTTGAGTTGACTTTTCTCAACCTTCGGGGTTGAGAAGCTCGGATCGAAATTCCAAGAATTCTGTTGGATTCAGGGGATGATTTTAGGCCTAGATGAGGCTGTGGTTAATTTTTTAGAGGTCTCAAACTTGGTTTAGCCTTTTTAGGCATTGATCATGTCAAAGAGACCTCAAAATTATGTTTCTCCAGCTCCATCTAGTCTGAAACATCAAGTATAATTGATTTGCATATATGGTTTGTGTGTACAAGGTTTTGAACCAATCCTAAGGGTTCTTTCGATGTTTTAAGTGTTGGCTATGTTTTCTGATGTTGCAGGCCTCGCAAACGGGAAGTGTTCTTCGCGATCTTGATGAACGCGTTAGCAAAGACCTGATCGTAATCGCGAAGGGTGCACGTGGCCATACCTTCACTTTTGCGAAATGGGTGTCACGAACTCGACATTTTCTTTTGCGAAGGCCTGTTCGCAATCGCAAAGGCTGAGATTCATGGGGTTCATTTTTGCGAACCCAGAGTTTCTTTTGCGACATCAGAGAGGTATTTGACCTGCCATTTTTGTGGGTTTAAGCCCCCATTTCTATATTTTAGCTTGTTAAGCCCTTAGAGGTGATTTGTGGAAGGATTTCTCGTGCTAAACATGTGGGTAAGCTTTTATGACCCTAAAACTTCATTTTCCTTTTATTATTTATGAATTTTAACATCAAAATTTGAATTTTGATTGGTAAATGACAAGTTTTTACAAGATCTCAAGTTTTAAACTAAAATGTAGATTGGGAAATAATTTTAAGTATTTTTTTGAAAATGGTTTTCACCAATGAGTTTCAAAGGCCTTGAGTAACATTTTCAAGTAAAGAATTTAAAATTCAAACTTCATTTTAAAAATTGGGTTTTTTGTCAATTGACCAATTTTTCAAGTATATGAGTGAGTATTGTTGTTTCCAGAAATTTATTGTAAATACTTGATTAATATATATTGTGTGGCGTTGGACATTGGTCGGAAAGGGAATACTCAAGTGTTGGGTGACTAGTAGATTGAATTTAAGGCAAGTGATCTCCTAAACATTGTAATTTAGTAGAATCCGTGTATTCCCTTCATTGTGTGTGTTGGAAGTAATGGGAATAAGGTGAAGGGTTAATTGTCCACTTGATAAATCTTAATAAATAAAAAGCTTACGTGTTGATCGTAATGCTTGTGAATTGCCTTGTAATGTCCCCTATATGATTGATTGATGAAATGCTTGATAACATTAATGTGGACTTGAATTGTTGTCTCTTCTTTATAGTGTGAACTTGCTTATGTGCATTGATTGGTCTACACCGTGATGATACTTGTGATATAAAGCCGATGAAAATGATTTTGGCTAGTGAAATGATATAAAGCCGATGGGAAATGGTTCTGGCTAGTGAAGTGATATCTAGTCAATGGGAAATGGTTGCGACTAGTGAAATGATATAAAGCCGATGGAAAATGGTTATAGCTAGTGAAATGATATAAGCCTACTAGTAATTTGATATAAAGTCAATGAGAAATGGTTCCGGCTAGTGATTTGTTATAAAGCCAATGTAAAATGGTTTCGGCAAGTGAAAAAATATAAAGCCGATGGAAAATGATTTCGGCTAATGATATTGTGCCGATGAGAAATTATTCTGGCACGAAACTGGTTATTGTGAGTTGATGCATTTTTCTTGTTAATTATGATTGATGCACTTGTTATGTGTGATTAATATACTTGCCATTGCGATTGACTTACTTGATACGTGTTTGACTGTGACTATTGTACCATGATTATTGAGCCTTGTGAGTTGTATATTGTAGAATTGTTAGGTTGAGCTGATTTCTGTGCAGATTGTAGTTTGAGGAGGTTCGATTGGGATTAAAGGAGTATTTTTTTCTAGCTAGGTTGCTTCGTTTATTAGATTTCTTGTTGGGTACTGTCACGACCTGAGCCTACACCCTGGACATGGCAGGCACTCGAGAACCATTATTGGTTCCAAAGCAAAACCTCATCCTATTTGGCTACAAGCGGAAGACTAACAGAAATCTTTAATACAACTTACTAAATCTCAAAACTA
>NW_006239115.1:1157859-1180477 GCF_000226075.1 Solanum tuberosum | reverse complement strand
TTCCGGCTAGTGATATTGTGTCGATGGGAAATGGTTCAAGCAAGAAACTGATTATTGTGAGTTGATTCATTTTGATACTTATGTTTGACTTACTTGTGAATTGTGATTGATCCACTTGTTATACGTGATTGATCTATTTGGCATTGAGATTGACTTACTTGATAAGTGTTGGATTGTGACTATTATATGGTGATTATTGAGCCTTGTGAGCTGTATATTGTAGAACTGATAAGTTTGGATGATTTCTGTGCAGGTTGTAGTTTGAGGAGGTTCGGTTGGGATGAAAGGAGTATTCGTTTTCTAGCTAGGTTGCTTCATTTATTAGATTGTTTTCTAGGTACCGTGTTGTTGGTACTCATTCCTCACTTTTATACTTGTGTAGGTTCTGAGCCCGTTATAGTATGATTGCGAGGATGCTTGACATCAGTTGGTCAGCAGTGTTATGAGAGGTTTCAAAAGAGGAAACCACTCCAGTTTCAGGGTGGTAAGAGAGAGGATGCTCATGAGTTCCTGACTTTGTGCCACGAGATGCTTGAGGCAGTGGGTATGGTGGATGCTCGTTGAGTTTGTTTTGTTGCACTGCAACTTTGTCGGAGAGTCGAAAAGTAGTGGAGGACTTTTGTGAGGTCTAGACTAGTTGGATCTCCCCCAGCAGAGTGGGATGTGTTCTCTAGTGCTTTCCAGGGACGCTTCATTCCTTGGAGCATGAGGGAACAGAGTCGATTGGGGTTTGAGAGCTTGATTCAGGGTAGTTTGTCTTTGGTGGAGTATGAGGCTTGTTTCTGTGAGTTTTCTAGGAATCCTATGAATATTGTTCTGTATGAGGCAGAGAGAGTTCGCAGGTTGGTAAAAAGGTTGAATTTCTCCGTCATACCGTATGTGTTTAGAGCAGTAGCCAGAGAGGTGGCTTCCTTCCATTCTATTGTGAGAACCGCCAAAGAGGCGGAATCGATGGTTTTAGAGGAGTTTATGGTGCCCAAGAGAGCTCATTCGTCTTGTCAGTTTTCTGGTGCTTCATTTGGAGGCAGGGGTTCACATAGAGGTAGTAGCTCCTTTCAGCATTGTTGGCCAGTTTATGTATCTATGCTAGCAGCTGAGAGTGGGCAGTCAGCCCGAGGATCTTAAGGTTCTAGCCGAGGTGGCCATGGTAATTCGTCTAGTTCGCAGCAACAATTATCTGTGATGTGATCTTTTAGAGGATTTGAGGTCTAAAGTTGTGAAATTATGAAAAATAAGCCTTTGAGTTGACTTTTCTCAACCTTCGGGGTTGAGAAGCTCGGATCGAAATTTCAAGAGTTCTGTTGGATTCAGGGAATGATTTTAGGCCTAGATGAGGTTGTGGTTAATTTTTAAGAGGTCTCAAACTTGGTTTAGCCTTTTTAGGCGTTGATCAGGTCAAAGAAACCTCAAAATTATGTTTCTCCAGTTCCATCTTGTCTGATTTGCATATATGGTTTGTGTGTACAAGGTTTTGAACCAATCCTAAGGGTTCTTTCGATGTTTTGAGTGTTGGCTATATTTTCTGATGTTGCAGGCCTCGCAAACGGGAAGAGTTCTTCGCGATCGTGATTGTCGCGTTAGCAAAGACCTGATCGTAATCGTGAAGGGTACACGTGGCCATACCTTCGCTTTTGCAAAATGGGTGTCACGAACTCGACATTTGCTTTTGCGAAGGTACCAACGTGGATTGTAAAATAATGGTTGAGATTTCCTCGCCCTTAATTAGATAATTCGATTTAAGAGCCGATTTGACATTGTTGTTGGGAGGTCAAAATCACTTATTTTGAAGAAGAAAAAAAGTATGAAAAAGAGTCAAATACCCCCCTAACCTATATCCGGATTCTCAACTACACACTTCAATTTTACGATGGTCCTATTACCCTCCTGAACTATTTTAAAACGGAACAAAGAAACCCTTAAAACGTCGTAATCAGTCATGTATCTTGTGGTAAAACACACACACTTGACATCTGTATTTCACAAATTAATATTTTATAAAACAACTTTATTTTCTCTTTCTTCTGCTTCCTTTCTTCTTCAATTATCTTTAAAAGTTCAGCCCTAATTTTTTTGTGAAAACTTCGATCTAGGAATTTTTTTGGGAAACATGAAAAATGGTTCCGGCTAGTGAAATGATATAAAGCCAATGGGAAATGGTTCCGGCTTGTGAAATGATATAAAGTCGATGAAAAAATGGGTTCGACTAGTGATTTGATATAAAGTTGATGGGAAATGGTTCCGACTAGTGAAATGACATAAATCGATGAGAATGACTTCGTGTAATGAAATGATATAAAATCTATGGAAAATAGTTCCAGCTAGTGATATTGTGTCGATGGGAAATGGTTCAAGCAAGAAACTGATTATTATGAGCTGATTCATTTTGATACTTATGTTTGACTTACTTGTGAATTGTGATTGATCCACTTGTTATACGTGATTGATCTATTTGGCATTGAGATTGACTTACTTGATAAGTGTTGGATTGTGACTATTATATGGTGATTATTGAGCCTTGTGAGCTGTATATTGTAGAACTGATAAGTTTGGATGATTTCTGTGCAGGTTGTAGTTTGAGGAGGTTCGGTTGGGATGAAAGGAGTATTCGTTTTCTAGGTAGGTTGCTTAATTTATTAGGTTGCTTCCTAGGTACCGTGTTGTTGGTACTCATTCCTCACTTTTATACTTGTGTAGGTTCTGAGCCCGTTATAGTATGATTGCGAGGATGCTTGACATCAGTTGGTCAGCAGTGTTATGAGAGGTTTCAAAAGAAGAAACCACTCCAGTTTCAGGGTTGTAAGAGAGAGGATGCTCATGAGTTCCTGACTTTGTGCCACGAGATTCTTGAGGCAGTGGGTATGGTGGATGCTCGTTGAGTTTGTTTTGTTGCACTGCAACTTTGTCGGAGAGTCGAAAAGTAGTGGAGGACTTTTCTGAGGTCTAAACTAGTTGGATCTCCCCCAGCAGAGTGGGATGTGTTCTCTAGTGCTTTCCAGGGACGCTTCATTCCTTGGAGCATGAGGGAAGAGAGTCGATTGGTGTTTGAGAGCTTGATTCAAGGTAGTTTGTCTTTGGTGGAGTATGAGGCTTGTTTCTGTGAGTTTTCTAGGAATCCTATGAATATTGTTCTGTATGAGGCAGAGAGAGTTCGCAGGTTGGTAAAAAGGTTGAATTTCTCCGTCATACCGTATGTGTTTAGAGCAGTAGCCAGAGAGGTGGCTTCCTTCCATTCTATTGTGAGAACCGCCAAAGAGGCGGAATCGATGGTTTTAGAGGAGTTTATGGTGCCCAAGAGAGCTCATTCGTCTTGTCAGTTTTCTGGTGCTTCATTTGGAGGCAGAGGTTCACATAGAGATAGTAGCTCCTTTCAGCATCGTTGGCTAGTTTATGTATCTATGCTAGCAGCTGAGAGTGGGCAGTCAGCCCGAGGATCTTAAGGTTCTAGCTGAGGTGGCCATGGTAATTCGTCTAGTTCGCAGCAACAATTATCTGTGATGTGATCTTTTAGAGGATTTGAGGTCTAAAGTTGTGAAATTATGAAAAATAAGCCTTTGAGTTGACTTTTCTCAACCTTCGGGGTTGAGAAGCTCGAATCGAAATTTCAAGAGTTCTGTTGGATTCAGGGGATGATTTTAGGCCTAGATGAGGTTGTGGTTAATTTTTGAGAGGTCCTAAACTTGGTTTAGCCTTTTTAGGCGTTGATCAGGTCAAAGAGACCTCAAAATTATGTTTCTCTAGTTCCATCTTTTTTGATTTGCATATATGGTTTGTGTGTACAAGGTTTTGAACCAATCCTAAGGGTTCTTACGATGTTTTGAGTGTTGGCTATGTTTTCTAATGTTGCAGGCCTCGCAAACAGGAAGAGTTCTTCGCGATCGTGATTGTCCCGTTAGCAAAGACCTGATCGTAATCGCGAAGGGTACACGTGGCCATACCTTCGCTTTTGCGAAATGGGTGTCACGAACTCGACCTTTGCTTTTGCGAAGGCTTGTTCGCAATCGCAAAGGCTGAGTTTCATGGGGTTCATTTTTCCGAACCCAGAGTCTCTTTTGCAACATCAGAGTGGGATTTGACCTGTCATTTTTGTGGGTTTAATCCCCATTTTCTATTTTTGAGCTTGTTAAGCCCTTAGAGGTGATTTGTGGAAGGATTTCTCGTGCTAAATCATGTGGGTAAAGCTTTTATAACCCTAGAACTTCATTTTCCTTTTATTATATATGAATTTTAACATCAAAATTTGAATTTTGATTGGTAAATGACAAGTTTTTACAAGATCTCAAGTTTTAAACTAAAATGGAGATTGGGAAATAATTTTAAGTATTTTTTTTAAAATGGTTTTCACCAATGAGTTTCAAAGGCCTTGAGTAACATTTTCAAGTAAAGAATTTTAAATTCAAACTTATTTTTTAACATTGGGTTTTTTGTCGAATGACCAATTTTTCAACTATATGAGTGAGTATTGTTGTTTCAAGAAATTTATTGTGAATACTTGATTGATATATATTGTGTGGCGTTGGACATTGGTCGGAAAGGGAATACTCAAGTGTTGGGTGACTAGTTGATTGAATTTAAGGCAAGTGATCTCGTAAACATTGTAATTTAGTAGAATCTGTGTATTCCCTTCATTATGTGTGTTGGAAATAATGGGAATAAGGTGAAGGGTTAATTGTCCACTTGATAAATCTTAATGAATAAAAAGGTTATATGTTGATTGTAATGCTTGTGAATTGCCTTGTAATGTCCCCTATATGATTGATTGATGAAATGCTTGATAACATTAATGTGGACTTGAATTGTTGTCTCTTCCTTATAGTGTGAACTTGCTTATGTGCATTGATTGGTCTACACCGTGATGAGACTTGTGATATAAAGCCGATGGAAATGATTTCGGCTAGTGAAATGATATAAAGCCGATGGCAAATGGTTCTGGCTAGTGAAGTGATATCAAGTCAATGGGAAATGGTTCCGACTAGTGAAATGATATAAAGCCGATGGAAAATGGTTATGGCTAGTGAAATGATATAAGCCTACTAGTGATTTGATATAAAGTCGATGAGAAATGGTTCCGACTAGTGATTTGTTATAAAGCCAATGTAAAATGGTTTCGGCAAGTGAAATAATATAAAGCCGATGGAAAATGATTTCGCTAGTGATATTGTGCCGATGAGAAATTGTTCTGGCACAAAACTGGTTATTGTGAGTTGATGCATTTTGATGCTTATGTTTGACTTACTTGTTAATTGTGATTGATGCACTTGTTATGTGTGATTAATATACTTGGCATTGCAATTGACTTACTTGATACGTGTTTGCCTGTGACTATTGTACTATGATTATTGAACCTTGTGAGCTGTATATTGTGGAATTGTTAGGTTGAGCTGATTTCTATGCAGGTTGTAGTTTGAGGAGGTTCGATAGGGATTAAAGGAGTATTTTTCTCTAGCTAGCTTGCTTCGTTTATTAGATTACTTGTTGGGTACTGTCACGACCCGAGCCTACACCCTGGACATGGCAGGCATTCGAGAACCATTATTGGTTCCAAAGCAAACCCTCATCATGTCTGGCTACAAGCGGAAGACTAACTGAAGCATACAAAAGCATCAAAACTGAAGAAATCTTTAATACAACTTACTAAATCTCAAAACTATCTGAAAATACGGAGTATAAAACATAAAGTTGTAAGTTTAACATTTGTAACTCAATACTGAAATACTCTCCAAAACTATCTATCGATGAAGCCTTTACTGTATTAGGATAGGTGTCGAGACAAAACCCACAACACCTTAAAACGCTACTACTAACAAAATCTAAACACCGGAGTCCTCCGAAAGCAAGGAGGTCTCACCAAAAGCTAACGAGTAGATGATGTGATCTCAACGAAACTCTTGTTGATGATTCTAAGTACCAGAATCTGCATCATGAAAAGATGCAGGTCGAATGACATCAATACATTGAATGTACAAGTATGTTATAGGTCTGAATTAAATAAATAGTTGAACTGCAAAGTTGAAAGTAGATCAACTAAAGAATAACATAAGTCACGATGAAAATAATTTAATGCTCTTACTGTGAAGATACAATAAAAGTAATATATATATATATATATATTTATATATATATTATTTTACATTTCTAGGGAGTTTCTCTAACCGACAACCATCACTATGAGCTTTGTAATGATACAACGTCTTGTCCACGTTGCTAGAGTCGCCTTATACCTTTCCAAGAGTATAGTAAACAACTGAACTATTGGATCCACTGAAAAGCCTTCTTGAGGTAGGTGATGAGTCATCTATCTTGTGGTACGATCCTATCTACGCTGGCGGTGTAGATTATGGAGTTTGAGTTATCTGAATTCTTACCCCAAATTGGTGCTCAATACTTCTCACAAAATATAACTGAATGCTCATGTAAAAGTAGTCTTTAAGTTGAGATAATTTCTTAAAAGGCCTCTTTAAGAGGTAACTAAAGCTGTACAAAATCTGTATGAAATACTCTAAAAGCTATTTCTACTTTTCTGAATATAGTACTACTTTTCAATAAAAAATCTCATCAACTAGGGCTCATGCAATAAGCATGAACAACAACTCAAGGTATCATTGCATATATTGTAATATCATAATATAAGAATTTAGAATTCAGAACAAGCATATAACTCATATAAAGAATTTTATAAGACTGTGGGCAAAATTCTAGATAGAACTTTTCACTGACTGAATTTAGATGTAGGGCATGAGAATGAACTAGCCTAACACTATGGATAACTTTACATACCTGGTAGAACAAAGTTCTTAAAAAGTTTTGAAGGAGAACTTGATTGTAAGACTTGAAACCCTAGCTTTTGTCTTTCTTGCAGTTTTCTTTGATATAAATGGTGAAGAAGAACCTTGGATTTAAAATCTTAGAATTCTTAAAGAGAATCTTGAACTTTGGGTCTTTAGATCTTGAGAAAATTGGAGAAATCCTTTTTTGAAGTTCTTGATATTTGGAAGACTGAGAATTGGGGATTTTGAGAGTTGATATACGTATAATGATGTTATTAGGTTGGACGATGGACTTAGGGAAGTTGATTTAGGGTAAAATGTCAATAATACCCTTTTAGGAACATAATAAAATCATAAAAATCAATGAAAATGATCTTTTAATGAATTCCGTCATCCAAATTGGCAATCTGGAGGTCTCCATGCCAAAAATACTCGGTGGATCACCCATTGGGACTTTAGATCACCCAAATGGACAGAAGCTTAAGTTTTTCAAGACAATTTGGCAAACTAATTTGGTGATTCGCCAACACATTCGGCGGATCGCCGATTGAGCAGGTGATTTCTCCTAATTTCCCAATCCAAGTATGTTCCTGTAAAATAATCATAACTTTTTACTCCAAACTCGGAATAAGGCAAACTCTGTGGCATTGGAAAGAAGACTCATAGACATTTAATTTGATAGGTCGTAAACCAACTAATTCATTATATTATGCAAGATACGAGTTTTTAAATTTAACCTTTATATGAACTCATGCAAAAACTTTGCCAATAGGAATACTTTGAACTTGACTTGGTGTTCGAGGTCCCTTGAGTGATATGACTGGTAGCTCTTAAGGTTAGCAACACTTCTCAATTATGCTCTCATTTCTGATTACTACACTTCTCTAACTACTCTCATCTAACTATTACTCATAGTAAAACTTCATCTCATCATTCCCCCACATTTATAACCTTAGATGGAATAAGCACACAATCACTACCAACATAAGAACATCAGCACTCTCTTATCTATTATCACCTTACTGCTATCAACAACATCACTCTCAAAACTAAAAAGAATCATTGAGGTAGCTTGGAGGGAAAGATAATAAGCACTATTCATTCTAGAAATCGGATATAAGAATATGAATGATGTAACATTATATTGTTAGCTATTGAGAGTAGATCATGAATTTGCAAGACTGAGCATACTATGAAACATAAGTGCTTATATGAATATGTGCATATCATAAGGTTGATATCTATAAATTTATGGATTAAGATTGATATCAATGGGCTAAAGTCTTTGCCCCTCATTGTGGTAGCTGAGCATAGATGTGAATCTGTCTGAAGTGTATGAATATAGGTCATGAACACAATTTTGATATTAGAAACATCAACATGATGTTGTAATGACTAAGCTTTAAGGAATACGCTAAAGTATGAATGAATTGATATACCACCATAACTCTCTCTCTAAACACATCACTATCTGATTCTCAACACTTGATTTGGTTTCTCATCTTATCATCTCCTTGTTAGGTCTGAAGTTGACACATTAAAGCTATGGATCTATTCCATCTTTTCCGAACTAGTATATATTTGATTTACTCTAATACTTAGAAAAGGCTAATCCCATGGCTATTGAGCTCTTCCATATGCAGGTACTAAGATTCATTCTAAGACCTCTTTCTATGATACTTCTCTTAACCTCTTCTCGTTAGTTTATAAGGTCGTTTCATCTAACTCTTAAGGAAAAATATGCTTACATCAGCATGTCACATTGACAACTCAAATATACTATCTAGGCACACAAGAAAAATCATTAACTTAATTGGAACCTCCTCTGACTATATACGATCTTAGGTACACCTCTTAATGCTCGGGCTAATCTAATGACTTAGCCACACTCCCTTGCTCTCATCTAAAAGTCATAATACCACACTTTTACCACTCACACTTATCAAAAGTAACACCTTAATTTCTCACCTAATTTATGTCAAACCTATTAGATCAGATCTCGAACTAACATCATCTCCCTCGTGTTGTCATCCTTTTTATAACGATACTCACCTCAAATTCAAGCTTAGTGTCTAGTACTAAACACATATATAAATATAATATCTCACATATTATACTAACTTATGACTACTAGATAAAATTAAGAAACACTCGCCCACTAAGACCTCATGACAAGTAATCAATATCTATCTCTTACTCTACATACTTACAGTTTACCGTCACATTCCACTTCATAAATTAAGTACTATTTACCCATTCACTATACATAATTGCCTAATTAGTTCTATAACCTTCTCAATATCATGGGCCTCTCTCTTACAAATCGTAAGCCTAACTTAAATTTATTACCTTATGACTATTCAGCTCTTTTATTCAATACCTATACTTGGTCTTCACTAACAGAATGACACATCGACATAAACTCCCTTCTGGTTAAATTATATTCTAACTCATTCATACTAGTAACTCTAATTCTACATTATATCATGAAATCTACACAAACTCATCACTTCTTAGTCTGCCCATAAGGGAAAACTCCTTATAAATAACTTACTGGGTGCATGACTGGAACAACATAATTAACCTCATCACCATCTCCCTTTCTTAGATTACTATACTTTTGCATGCATTCTTCTAACTCTGGGTGCTTCTACTACTACTACTACTATCTCATAATATCTTAAATCACACTATCTTTTGGGTGGAAATACTACCCAAGCATTCTAAAACACACTTCCCTCATAAGGGTCTACCCTGAAACAAGACTTAGAGAAGAGAGTCTGGGTGTACATCTCGCTTTTAGCTAAAACACACAATCCATATGAATAAAAGGGCATTCTTTAAAATCTAAACACTTAAGCTCACTCACGGGTTTCTCTCAAGCCCCTCTGCAGTCTCGTGACTTTCTGAACACTTTTTTCTGAGAGAAATTCATCAATAAGGATCTGGACTTTTATTTTCCATGGCCTTGAGAATGAGGGATAGTCGAATGGATTTGAAAAAAGCACGAGTATGAATAAATTCCTCATGACACATTTCTATTGCACGTTTAGAGTATGAAAGATGGGAAAATTTTCTTAAATGTCTGTAGTCCCTCATTTATAGAAGTTGGGGCCTCACAACCATAAATAAGATCCTACTGACACGGCTTCATAGATACTCTAGGACACTTGAATGTTGTGCTCTGGTACCAATTTTATCATGACATAAGCCTACACCCTGGACGTGGCCGCCGCTCAAGAACCATTACTGATTCCCAAGTGAACCCTCATCATGGCTGACTACAAGTGGAAGACTAACTCAAGCATACGCACGCATCAAAACCGAAGAAATGCTTAGTACAACTTACTGATTCTCAAAACTATATGAAAATACTGAGTATGAAACATAAAAGTTATAAGTAAAACATCTGTAACTGAATACTGAAAGACTCTCTAAAACTGTATATCTATGAAGCCTGTACTGTATTAAAATAGATATCAAGACAAGACCCACGATGCCTCAAAACGCTACTACTAACAAATTATAAAAATGGGAGTCCTTTGAAAGAAAGGAGGTCTCACCAAAAGTTGACGAGCAAATTATGTGATCTCAATGGAACTTCTGTTAATGATCCTAAGTACCTGAATCTGCATCAAGAAAAGATGCATGTCGAATGACATCAGTACATTAATTGTATAAGTATGTAATAGGGCTAAATTAAAGAAATAATTGAACTGAAAGGCTGAAAGTAGTTTAACTGATGAATAACATAAGTCATGGTGAAAATCATTTAATGCTTTTACTATAAAGATGCAATAGCGAGAATTTCTCTAACTGACAACTATCACTATGAGTCTCGTGATGATACAACATCTTACCCACGTTGCCAAAGCTGACCTATACATTTCCAGAGTAGAGGACGCAATTGAACTGTTGAATCCTATGAAAAGCCTTCTTGAAGCAGGTGAGGAGTCGTCCGTCTTACGGTATGAACCTATGTACACTGGTAAAGTTGGTTATAGAGCTTGAGTTATCTCAACTCTTACCCCAAATTGGTGCTCTATACTACTCCCAAAATATAATTGAATGCTCATGTAAAGGTACTCTCTAGGTTGAGATAATTTCTCAAAAGGCCTCTTTAAAAGGTAACTGAAGTTGTACTGAATTTGTCTGAAATACTCTGAAAACTCTTTATACTTTTTCTAAAAATAGTACTCTCTTTTTAAATGTGGAAAATCACAATTTCTTCAAGGCTAACTGAACTTATCTTTATCTAGCTGAAATGCTTTTAAAACTTGTCTATGCTCTTCTTAAAATAATAGTTCTTTTCTTAGTATGAAAATAAAACTTTTGGAACCATTTGTGTTCCTTTAAACTCTGCTCAAAAGATACTTTAAAATACTCTTGAACAAACTTTAAAATTTCCAAAATCAATGCATGGAAATAAATGCACAAAACGTTTCAATAAAAATATCATCAACTAGGGTTCATGGGAAATATAATCACGAACAACCACTCAAACCAAGAATTTCATGAAATTGAGGGTAAAATCCTAGATTGAACTTTTCACTGACTAAATTTAGATGTAGGACGAACTATCCCAATACTATGAATAGCCTTATATACCTGGAAGAAGAAAGTTCTTCAAAAACTTTGAACGAGAACTTGATTGGAAGACTTGAAACCCTAGCTTTTGTCATTCTTGCAATTTTCTTAGTTATGAAGGTTGAAGAAGAACCTTAGATTTAAAACCTTATGATTCTTAAAGAGAATCTTGAACTTGGGGATTTTATATCTTGACAAAATTGGAGAAATCCTTTTTTGAAGTTCTTGATCTTTGGAAGACTGAGAATCAGGGATTTTGAGAGTTGATATACGTATAATGACGTTTTTAGGTTGTAAGATAGACTTTGGGAAGTTTATTTAGGTAAAGGATCAATAATACCCTTCTAGGAACATAAGAAAATCATAAATTCAAAGAAAACGACCTTTTAATGAATCTCGTCGGCCGGCCAAATCGGTGATTTGGAGGTCTCCTCGCCAAAAATACTTGACGGATCACCCATTGGGACTTTTGATCACCCAAATGGACATAAGCTTAAGTATTAAGTACAATTTGGTGACCTAATTTTGCGATTCACTATCCCATTCGACGGATCACCAATTCAGCAGACGAGTTAGCCGAATTTCTCAGTACGAGTATGTTCTAGTAAAACAATCATAACTTTTTAGTCTAAACTAGAAATAAGGCAAATTGGGTGGCGTTGAAAATAAAACTTTAATTTGATAGGTTTTAAACCACCTAATTCATTATATGCGGAGAGATAGGAGGTTTTGAATTTGACCTTTATATGAACTCGTGTGAGAACTTAGCCAATATGAGTGCTTTGAACTTGGCTTGGTGTTTGAGGTCTCTTATGACCCTAGATCACATTAGATACTTTTGATACACTTGGTACGGATCTTATAACACATGAGAAAGAAGAAAATAACTAGTTTCAAGCTCATATACTTACGATGAACGATTCAAATTTTACGATTAGAGTTGTGAGGCGCTACAAAATGATTCGGGTCTTAGCTTAAAATTTTTTGGGGTGTTACAGGTACCATGTTGTTGGTACTCACTCCTTAATTCTACACTTGTGTAGATTCCGTGCCCGGTATACTGTGATTGCTCTTCTTCTCCCTTTTCGAGGCTTGTTTAAGGACTTGAGAGGTAGTTGTTTGTCATCCTGGCGGGCCCTCTTTTTCATTTTCATTTTGTTCCATTTGAGAAACAAAGACTGAGACTTGTACTTATTTCTTAATTTTGCACTTTATGTACTAGTGACTTGTACACGTGACAACCAGGTTTTGGGATGTTTATTGAATGAATAAGTTTTTCCGCTTAATCTAGTTCTTGTTTCATTTTCCGCATTTCTTTCGTTTTTTTTGGGTTGAGATTGACTTGTCTTGATGGAAATAGACAAGTTTCATCACGTCCATTTTGGGTCGTGACAATTTTATTTTTAATTTTTATATAATTTTTTTTAATTATACGTTAAAATATTATTATTTATATTTTATACATTAATTTACATATTATTTTGCAGGATTAGAATTAAAAATCTAATATTTGTCAAAAAAATTAATATGTACATTTTAATCAATTTAATTTTTATAATAGATATTTAAAATAGTTTCTCTATAATATAATGTTAATACTAAAAGTACATTGGTGCCCTTTTCGTAATTTGACTCTCAAAAATATTATTTTTTAAAAAGGATTTTTCAAATGAATTAGTCAAACACAAATTATTATTTTCAATGGCATTTTTCTAAAAAGTTATTTCGAAAGAGTACTTATAGAAATAAGCAGTTTTTAGGAGTAAAACCAAAGAAGCTCCAATTCTTTGATATGAAAAGAATTCTGTTTAAAACACCGCTTACAAAAGCATGCCCTGCAAATTAAAATTCAGTCAACCTTAATATGTATATCGAACATCAAATAAAAACACTCATTCACAAATAGATGCACCATTTTCTAGTGAATTGGATGGACAATTGTGTCCTCTACGAGGCCATAGAGTCTACCAAGAATTATTTTTTTGAGTAATAAATGCATACTTCTATCATGATAGAGTGGTCGAAATTATGTTTTAGAGAAAAGGCATAAATTCCCCGTCCAACTTGTACTGAAAAGTTAGTTACACGCTTCAACTATTATGACGACTTATTACACACATATTCTTATTCAAAATGTAATTAATACCACTCCAAAACTGACGTGTAAATAAAATTTAAAATGAAAATAAATTTGGCGCGTTTGAGTTGAAAGTAAAGTCAAAAAAGTAATTTTTTCAACCCCCACACCCCTGTTTTCTCCTCTTTCATGTTCCTCTTCTCTTGTTTTCCTTCAAAAAATTTCTTTCATTTTTTCTTAGCACAATTTTACAATTTGTCACTCAATTTCCTTTTTTTCTTATCACAGCTTTACAATTTTTCACTCAATTTCATCATTATACCTAGAAAAAGTAATTTTTTAATTCAAATTTCACAATGATTCTAGGAATTCGAGACTTTGTTCTACTAATTTTTTCACTTTCTCCTTCATATTTTTGTACAAAGCACAAAGCTCATTGAAATGCCATGGATCTGAAATGGGTCGAAGCACAAAATAATCTGCACTAGAAACGTCACGGATCTGAAAAACATATCTTGTACTCAAGTTGGAGGGGGAAGCTCATTGAAATGAAACTCAAGTATCTTAAATATGTCATAGCTTGAAACGCCGTGGATCTGAATAACGAAGCTCATTGAAACGTCATTAGATCCATGGTTGAAGCTTTGAGCTCGCCGAAACACTTGCAACAGAAACTAAAAGCAAAAAAATTGAAAAGGAGTAAGCTAAAGGGGTTTGATTCGGTGTTTGTCAATGACTGGTTTGGAGTTTTGGGTGGCTGTTTGTGGTGGCTAAGGTAGTTGTTTGGTGGTTGTTCTTTGTTGGAGATGGGTTGATTGTTGGGAAAAGAGGTGGGGATGACGCTATGGAGGTAGATTAGTGGTGGTGTTGGGTTGACTGTTCTACGCCAGAGAAGACAAAGAGAATTGTGCTATAAATTCAAATGAATAATTTTTCTAGTCAGATTAGAGATAAAAATGGATAGGATTTAGATTGGAAGAAGATATAATTATTAGAGAATTTTAATAATTTGTTAGGGATTAATTAGTGTAAAATAGAGAATAAGACATGATTATTAGAGAATTTCTAGTATGCTTATCTTATCCGGATGATATTATGTTAATCTAGCTTGGTTATATAGATAGAAGGTTAGAAACGGATTCATTCAGATCTAATAATTTTGGGATAAGGAGCAAGTACTCCCTAGATATGGCTGGGCATAAAATATCAAAAACCAAATTACCGAATCGAACCAAAATTTTTGGTAATTTGATATTTGGTAATTTAGTATTTGGTATGGTATTCGCGAGTAAAGGCTGGCAGGCGCGACGCGCCACCCCTTTCCCCAGAAAACTCGACTTTTTTCCATTATTTTTCTAACTCTAAACCTCCTTAACCTCAATGGTTCCAGCCCCATTGCGACACTAGTAACATTCGGTACTCGGTATTTTCTGAAAACCGAATTATTTACTTAATGAAGGTCATACATCAACATGCCAAGTACTCATTAGTACAAGTTTAAAGAGAAAGTTAAAGAATAAACATAAACAACACAACTACATATACCTTTTAGTTGTATCAATTTATTTTTTATTGATAACTTCTTATTTGTTGATCTTCTATTATATTGTGCATCCACATTAAAATATAAAAAATAATTGGAGAAATAGTATTAACTTCGTAATATAATGGGTTACAACTTCAATACGGTATTACCGAATACCATACCAACCCGAAGTTTAATTACCGAATTACCAAACCCGAAATTTAAGAATCTCAAACTGAATACCAAACACCCACCCTTACACCTAGACTATGACCAAAATCTCAGAGACACACCTAAACTTAACTAGGGTCCTATTACCCCCCTCCCCCCCAAACTAATTTAAAATAGAATAAATACACCATAAATGTTGATGTGGCATAGAGAGTCTGCACACTCTCTTGAAGGCATGTGATGAGTGAAGAAAGGGAAAAATATAACCCCGAACTTTGATAAATGGTACGTCTATACCCTCCGTTATACCTTTCGTCCATTTCAGCCCTTGCCATCCAATAATCGGTGCACATTTACCCCTCCCACTAACGGCACCCTCTTTGTGTGCACTTGGCGAAATTCTAAGCCACTACCCGGTTGACTAATTCTTTTAACCCAAATACTAAGAACCCGCCCATAACCCCAATAAACCCACCCGATTTGTGGGTAAAATATACTCTCTAAAATTGCATTTCGAGACCCGAATTCAACAACTTTAAACCTATCAAAACTCACAACTTTTCAATCAAATTTCAAAACCAACAAAACTCACAGCTTTTCAATCAAATTTCAAAACCAACATCATAAACTGACTAGAAATGATTCAGGGCAATTATTGGGACGGGTAAAATTATAATTTTCTAAAAGAATCGAAAATGACTGTAAACTGATTAGAAATGATTCAGGGCAATTATCGGGAAGGGTAAAATTATAATTTTCTAAAAATATCGAAAATGACCTTTAGGGTCATTACAACAATATTTTTTATTTTGCGAATCCTTTAAGGAAAATACAACGTCTGCCACTCTTTGATTGTATGACTTCATGGAACATCTCTTTAGTAAATGATCATGTTTTTATTTCCTTTACAACTTATGAACTATTCAAATCATAATTTAAATATCTCTTTTGAGAAAATTTGACTAATTCTTTTGAGAAATGTTGGATCACGATTTCAAATTGTGTAAATTATAGTGAATACTTAACGACAGTGTAATATTTTGTTATTAATATTGAGCAATTTAGGAGAAAATATTATCAAACTTGAATAAGTGTAATATTTTATTTTTAAAATTGAGCAATTTAGGAGAAAATATTATCAAACTTGAATCTAACGTTGTCCGAAAAAAACTCTTCCAGAAATATATTTACACGTACTTACAAAACCTAAATGATTAGTCAATATGTTCTTTAGATTAGTCAATGTATCCTTTAAGAATTGTTTCTACACATATTCTCCTTCATTTCAATGTGCATAATTAATATACGTTTATTTATTTGGTAAAGCCTTTTTAATCTCCTTTAAAAAAATCAAAAAAGAAGATTAACTTTATCATAATACCATCTTCTCCAATTTATTGATGATGTTCTCGATTAGATAAAGTAAAAAAGTTATCAAATTTGTTCATGTACTATTTAAAATTAAGAGAAGCATCGAAATCACTCTTGAACTTGGCGTGAATTATTTGTTTCATTCCCGAACTACTGAAAGCCTTAAGAACACTCCTTTACTTGACCTAGTGAACTTAAATACATCCCTTATCTTGCAACATTAGTGAAATACACCCATAAATTCTTGCCAAGCTAAGGGGCATCTCAATACTTCTATTGGTTTTTATTAAGGGCCCTATGCTCCTACCAGAGTTTGAGACCACTTGTTATGTCATGTGACATATCGGGGGTGTATGTAGACTTAGTAAGTCAAGTAGAAGAGTGTTTCTAAGGCTGTCGATAGTTCGGGACGAAACTAATTATTTGCGCCAAATTTAGATGTATTTTCAATACTTCTTTCTTTAAAATTATGCCAATTTTTTCTTTCGTTAGACTTAAGGGTTTAATTTTATTTCGTTATCAAGAAAAAGTTTTATTTTTATCTTTGACTTCTAATGGAGCTCCAAGTTGAAGTATAATAATAAATACATTACCACAAAAAAAGATCAAATATAACATAACTAAATTTCAACAATGGTGACAATTTATATAAAATCGGCAAATAAATATTTATTGTGACAAAATTTTAGTCATATATATTGCATTTGATATTGTTAAATATTTTTGATATGTGAAATTCATTTATCCGTTAAATGACAAAAAGCAACTACGAAAGCAAATGTATGAATGAATCCAAAATATAACATAAGGTAATATTGAGCAATTTCAAATTGTATATTACAAATTTTAGACCTTTATGTCCAATGCAGTTCTCTGTTTATTTTGATCTATTCAGTGAATTGAACTTACGATAGTATATAACTCATTTTTTCTAGTAATAAAATTAAACAGTTAGTTTTGAAATTGAGGGTGTACCAACGTGGATCATAAAATAATGGTTGAGATTTCCTCGCCCTTAATTAGGTAATTCGATTTAAGAGCCAATTTGACATTGTTGTTGGGAGGTCAAAAACACTTATTTTGAAGGAAAAAAAAAGTACGAAAAAGAGTCAAATACCCCCCTTACCTATATCTGGATTCTCAACTACACACTTCAATTTTACGATGATCCTATTACCCTCATGAACTATTTTAAAACGGAACAAATAAACCCTTAAAACGTCGTAATCAGTCATGTATCTTGTGGTAAATCACACACACTTGACATGTGTATTTCACAAATTAATATTTTACAAAACAACTTTATTTTCTCTTTCTTCTGCTTCCTTTCTTCTTCAATTATTTTTAAAAGTTCAGCCCTAGTTTTTTACGGTAAATTTTGCGTATATGTTTTAAATATTTTGAATTATCAATTATTGTGACTTATAGTACTTTTTACGCAGTTTAAAAATATATAAATTTTATTTCAAAATAATTGAAGATTTCATACGTAAATTCTCGATCAAACTTAAATTGTTCGACTCTCGAAAAAGTGAAATGTGCCACATAAATTGAGACGGAGGGAGTAATATTAAAAAACCAAGTGATTTCCATGTTACTGCTATTTCTTTTTGTTTTTTGTTTTTGTAAAAAATATTTAAAAATTTAACTTTATTAATAGAGAATTGATGGCTTTGTCCAGGAAAGAGTCTTAATAAACTGGGGAAATTTGAAGAAAGTTTATTTGTGAACCAAGTGGGTGCACTTTTGTTAGGTTTTGTCCCATATATATCCATTAATTAATTTTAAAATATGCTTTAAATTGCCTCCCTGCGTTTCACTTTATTGGGTTGGTCAAATATTATTATTTTAAAATCTTTTAATTAATTGATTTGTTTAATTTAAATTTGTGTTATGTAGGATCATGAATGATTCCAATAGTTCAATCATCATGTACAAACGAACGGAGTAAATGCGAATGTAAAATAGAATAAAGGAATAACATAACCTTAATAACACGGAAAGACATAACATAACTCAAAACACTTCCAAAATCTGGTGTGTCACGTGTACAAGTCTCTAATGTATTTCAATAGATTCAAAACAAATTCAAGTCTAAATATCTCTGTTTCAAGAACAGAACAAGAACATGATGAAAGAGTAAGAAGTGTCCGTCGAAATGACAAACAACTACCTCACAAATTCCCGACAATATAAGCCTCGGGCGTGTTCAATCTTTCTATCCACGGTAGACTTTTTGCGAGGCTAATGTATGAAATCTATAAGTGTTTGCACTTATGGAATGAATAGTGGGCTAAGAAAATGGGAAGCAAAGGCAAAGCGGAAGTTGGCTAAGCTTAAAAGAAACAATTGGTTATTGGCACAAAATTCATTGGCTATTTCACCATCTTTTTGTACTCTTGATAATTCATTATCTTTAAATCGAGCTGCAGTTCCAAACCTAGCTAGGAATTTGGATTTCGCTTTATCAATTATGTCACTCTTATCTATGATAGCAACAAACTCCACTTCTAAAACACACTTTTTGTGAAAAAAGTTATTAGTTGAGTGACCATATATATGAGATATTAACCCAGAAATTGTAGCTGATCAACGATAACTTCAGCAGCAAAACTAGGATCTTTTGATGGCTTTCACTCATATATAGCACAAAATCGTAACTCCCAGGAATGGCAAAGTAGTGACAGTTACAGATTATTTGTCAGTACCAGACTGTGGATAAGGATCTCATGACAGTTGAAACGATAAAGTAAATGAATTTCGAGAACTTAATTCTCTGCTGGACTTGTTCCATGAAGCTTTTGATGGCTTGTTGCCCTTCACTTGTACAGGTGGACAGTTAAGCCTACAAGATCACTCGAGGATGATGGAGTCTGGAGATTTTACCTTGAAGTGCTGCAGTTTCCTCCAGCATCACCAAATGTCGACATATTGCTTGAAGAATTCCTCTGATGATGAGTATGAACTCCAACTAGCTAAGTTACGCTATTGGTATAGCCACATAAATGTTTTGTCAACATTAAGTTTCATTTGTATTCATGACATGAACTCAACATTTCTTATACTTTGGTGTTCAAGATATATCATACATTGACAAAAATAATTCTCTCAGGCTCTTTTTATATTAAATCCATTCACTCAGGCTTTCACTTCTTGCGGTGATGGAGAATTTGATATTGACCCCTATCTTGTTTATTACTAATGTTACAGAATATAGTAAATATATTCTATTACCATATATAGATAGGAGAGATCTGTAGGAATCATAAGAGATATATAGGATATTTTCTTACCTTTGTTGATGCTTCTTTCTAGCGTATATATACATGATATAATAAATGGAAAATTTTATATAATAGCAAACTATTAATTCAATTTAAATGTTATAAATATAGTTTGATTTAATTGTACCTCATAGCAAACTGTTGCTATTTCACCTCTCTCCTGGTGAATCTCACTCGCCACTCTCGTTTTCTCCCTCGTCTCTCTCGTTTTTATCAAACGCAAGTGTATAAAAGTGTGTTTGTGTTTTGTATTAAAAGCGAGAGAAAATTGTATATATACATATATTTTCGTTCCCCTCTCTCCCCTCTCCCCAGATCTCGCTCGCCACTCTCCCAAATCTCGCTCGCTCACTCGCCTCTCTCACTTTATACAATTGATCTTTTTGTATATGTATACCAAAACAGATTATACAACTGCTTTCTTTTGTATATGTATAGCGAAATATACATATTTATGTTTACTATGGAGCGCAATTATGCAAATTTTGCTATAGCATACAACTATGAATTTTGTGTTTGCTATATGTGAAAGTTGCCCTATAATAAACAACCAAATTCAGTTCTATAAACTACTTGCTCCGTCCCATTTTATGTGGCACCATTTCTTTTTTGGTCAGTCCCAAAAAAAATGTCACATTTTCTAATATGGTAAGTATTTAAAGGTACAATTCCTCTTTTACCCTTGTTGGCCCCACTTAATCTTAAAATAATACTCCAATACATTTATGAGGAGAGAGAAAAGTGAGTCTACTTTTTAAAAGGCAATTTGGTAAACATTTCAAAGTCTTTATTTATTTATTAAACTCCGTACCCGGTCAAATGTTACCACATAAAATGGGACGGAGGGAGTACATGGTATCAGAGGCACTAGGGCTCAAGATCTTGGTTCAGAAACTTCGGAACTTTTCCTAGTATCTTGGGAAAAGGTTTTGGCTAATTGGGTTTTGGAGAATATATCGGGGTTTCCCTTTCTTGTTCAAATGTGAAAATATTTTAAACTTTTGGGAATACTTAGTTCCCTTATAGCTTTTTGAGGAATGAACTCAACTCTTTCTTTGCATAACTCGAAACTTAAGTCTTAAAACAAAGTTAAAACGTTTGTGAAAGATTTTTGAAAACTTTATAAACTTCTCTTAACTTGTTTCTTAACTTCTAGACTTGACTCTTAATCTTTCCTTGAATTGAATTATGGATTCAAGGTTCATGATATCATGTTTATGGATGATTTCATGATGTTTAGAAGTACCTAAGAGTGTTGGAATCAACTAGAAAACATAGGTACATTGCTAAGGAACTACTACGGAAAGTTGGGAAAGAAATGGGAAAAACTGGCGTCCTTGGCGCTTTGAAAGACGCGGGGTGTCAGCCCTTGAAATTCAGAGACCAAGTTGGGGCGCTCTGGCTGGCGCGCTTCCCCAAAGCCCAACATTCAGGGACTTTTTTGGGGGGCGCTGAGAGGCGCGACGCCCCAGCCCATTCCCCAGAAAATTCCGACTTTTCTTCTTCGTTTTTCAACTCTAAACCCTCTAATTTCACTTGGTTCTTCAGCCAAACACTTAGAATTGATTATACCCTCAATATATAATAGATTCAACTAGAAATTTCACCTGAAAACATGAATCAAATCTCAAGAAAACTTCAACAACACAACCCACAAGAATTCAAACGAATTATCATTAAGAACTCATAGGATTTACTTTCAAAACTATATAACTTCGTTGAATTGAATCATGATTGGCGCGTGGGTGAACTAACTCAACGCTATGTGATCTCACATACCTCGTAGGGATCACCCCTTGATGAAATCCACAAGCGAAAACCTTACGAACAATGATCTTTGGCTCTTTTCTCCTCTTCTCTCCTCTTGCGTTATTTCTCCAAAAACCCTAACTCTAGTTTCAAAAGCGTAAACTGACCAATTTCAGTTTAGACACTTATATAATTACCAAAAACGAAATAAAATAATAGGGTAAGGAAAAGACCAAACTACCCTTCCAAAATCCGGATTGAACTTTCCTTATCCAAACAGCCCAACTTCCAAAGGGCATATCTCACTCATAAGAACTTGGAATCGCGCAAACTCAATAGCGTTGGAAAGATTATTCCAAGATATTTCCTACGATATCTGGAAGCACACCTAACTCATCCTAAGCTAGGAGTTATGGTCGTTTGAAGTTGACCAAAAACTCAACTTAACATACTTCACAATTTTCCAGATTTTTATCTATTTTCCAAAAATGACTATTTCCAATTTTTAACTTCTTCCTAGTTCTTTCAATTAGCGAGATATTACAATATCTCCCCCTTAGAAACATTCGTCCTCGAACGAGACTACTCTTACTAGGCTAAGGGTGTAACATCAATCATTCAGTTCAAACACCCAACAAGCAAATGCAAAAACAACATGCCAACTTATAAATAAATACTAAGCAAAGGATTAGTACCTTAATTTGGAACTTCTCCGGATTCGAAGAGATGTGGATATCTCTTCTTCATGTCATCCTCAGCTTCCCAAGTAGCTTCCTCAAATAACTGATTCCTCCAAAGAACTTTGACTGACGTAGATCTCTTTTGTTCTCAACTTGCGAACTTGGTTGTCACGCCCCGAGCCTACACCCTCGGTGGGACCGGCACTCGAAGACCATTGCTGGCCCCAAGCGAACCCTTGGCCTGGATTTCTTAACTCAGTGAAAACCTAACTCAACAGAATAACTCCATGCAATGAGAGGTCATAAAATGACTTAACTGATAAAATCTAGCCAAAAAGGCAACTCGTGTCTCAAAATAGAATATTTACATATATACATAGATAAGAGACTCAAAACTAACTGACTGACTG
>NW_006239115.1:1157043-1157250 GCF_000226075.1 Solanum tuberosum | reverse complement strand
AGATTCATCTAAAAAGTATGAACCTCTTCTACCCATGATGGCTACATGGTTCTATGGGCTGTGGGTTCTTTGAACGCTTCCCCAATTCGGTGCTCAATACTACTCCCAAAAGTGTACTAGCTCTTATATTTTTTTAAAACATATTTCTTCTTGCTGATTTGAGATAATTACTCAAAACTTAGCTCAAAGGCTATCTTGGAAATCTCA
>NW_006239115.1:1149166-1156527 GCF_000226075.1 Solanum tuberosum | reverse complement strand
TATAAAACATAGGTACATTACCAAGGAACATGTATGAAAAAGTGGGGAATGAAAGGGAAAACTTGGAGTCCTTGGTGCTCTAAGAGGCGCGGAGCGCCAGACCTCAAGCTTCCGAGGGTCCTGCTGGGCGCTCTGCTAGGCGCGCCGCCCCAAGGGCTGGACTTCAGAGTCCCTTTTGGGGTAGGCTGGCAGGCGCGACGCGCCACCCCTTTCCCCAGAAAACTCGACTTTTTTCCATTATTTTTCTAACTCTAAACCTCCTTAACCTCAATGGTTCCAGCCCCAAACACTTAGAATCATAAACCCCTCAACATACAATAGATTTCAACTCACAAACACAACCGGAAACATGTCCCAAATCAACAAGGAACTTCAACAACAAAACCACAACTTCAACAACCAAAAACTTCAACAACACAATCCATCTTTTCTCGGAATTAAAACGAGTTTGGCGTGTGGGGGAACGAACCAACCCAACACTATGATCTCACATACCTTAATAGGGATCAACCCCGACGATATCCAGAACGATCTTGACGGACTCTTTGCTCCTTCTTCTTTTTCTCCTCTTCTCTCAAAAGCCCTAACTCTCACTCTTTTAAAAAGGGAAAAACTGATTTAAAATCAGTCTTACACCTTAATATGACCAAAGTAAATGGCTAGGGAAAAGACCAAAATACCCTTACAAATTCGGGCTAACTGCCCTGCCAACAGCCCCACTTCCAAAGGGCATAACTCACTCATACGAACTCGAAATAGAGCAAACTCGGCGGCGTTGGAAAGATCATTCCAAGGGCTTTCCAAACATCACTGGAACTACACCCAACTCATCCTGAGATAGAAGTTTTGACAGTTCAAAGTTGACCAAAAACTTATTTTTTTCCCATACTTTGCCAAATTTCCATATTCTGAATTTCCAAAAATGACTATTTCCAATTTCAAGCTTCTTCATAGTTATTTCAAATTGCGGGATGTTACAATATCTCCCTCTTGGGAACATTTGTGCTCGAATGAGATTACTCTTCCAAGGCTAAGAGTGTAACATCAATTCAAACACCCAACAAGCAATCCTGCAAACAACAACAACAACAACATGCTCACTACAATTTATAGAGCACTAAGAAGTAAATTAGTACATTGATTTGCATTTCCTCCGGATTGAAAGAGATATGGGTATTTCTTGTTCATGTCCTCTTCGGCTTCCCAAGTAGCTTCCTCAACAAATTGGTTCCTCCAAAGGACCTTGACTGATGCTACATCTTTCGTTCTCAACCTGCGAACTTGACGATCTAAAATCTGAACAGGAATCTCCTTATAAGATAAGTTATCCTTGATCCTAACACTTTCAGTCGGCAGGATCAATGAAGGATCGCCTATGCACTACTTCAACATAGAGATATGAAATATCGGATGGACCGCTGCTAGTAACTGTGGTAACTCCAACTCATAAGCAACATTGTCAATCCTCTTGGCTATGCGGTAAGGTCCAATATACCGGGGACTAAGTTTCCCCTTCTTACCAAACCTCACAATCCCCTTCATGGGTGAAACTTTCAAATATACCCAATCACCAATCATCAACTTCAAACTCTAACACCCTTCTCCTAACATCAGTGTAGGATTTATGGCGACTTTGTGCTGTTTTCAACCTCTCTTGAATCACTTTCACCTTTTCCAAAGCTTGGTGGACTAAATCTGGTCCTATCAACCCTGCTTCACCAACTTCAAACCATCCAATAGGAGATCTACATCTTCTCCCATACAGAGCTTCGTATGGAGCCATCTGGATGCTAGAATGATAACTGTTATTGTAGGCAAACTCAATGAGAGGTAGGTGGTCATCCCAACTCCCTTTGAAATCGATTACACAAGCCCTCAACATATCCTCTCAAGTCTGAATAGTACGCTCAGTTTTCCCATCAGTCTGAGGATGAAAGGCAGTACTTAAGTTCACCTTGGAACCCAAGCCTTTCTGAAAAGATTTCCAGAACTGTGCAGTAAATTGTGCACCTCTATCTGAAATAATGGAGATTGGGACTCCATGAAGTCTCACTATCTCTTGAATATATAACTTGGCATAATCTTCTGCTGAATGGGTAGTGTTTACTGGCAGAAAATGAGCTGACTTTGTCATTCTGTCGACAATCACCCAAATAGAATCATGCTGTCTACGAGACCTTGGCAACCCTATGATAAAATCCATATTGATCATCTCCCACTTCCATTCCATAAGTTCTATATTCTGAGCTAAACCACCGGGCCTTTGGTGTTCAACTTTCACTTGCTGGCAATTTGGACATTTAGCAACAAATTCAGCAATGCCTTTCTTCATGCTATTCCACCAATAAACTTCTCTCAAGTCACGATACATCTTTGTGGAACCCGGATGAATGGAATATCTGGAGCTATGAGATTCTTCCAAAATCTTCTCTTGGAGTCCATCCACCATAGGTACACATAATCTACCTTGATATCTCAACACACCATCTCCCCCTTGTTCAAAAGCTAATACTTTCTGCTTTTGAACATTTGCCTTCAACTCAAGCAAAATGGGATCTTGGTCTTGTTTCTCTTTCACTTCTGACACTACTGATGACTCGACCCCACTCGCCACCGTTATTCTTCCTTCTGCGGAATCTAAAAATCTGACTCCCAGGCGTGCCAGTCTGTGCACATCTTTTGCTAACTCTCTCTTTCCTTCTTCAATATGGGCGATGCTACCCATAGACAACTTGCTTAAAGAATCAGCAACAACATTAGCTTTACCTGGGTGGTAAAGAATACCTAGGTCGTAATCCTTGAGTAATTCTAACCACCTCCTCTGCCTGAGATTAAGCTCTTTCTGAGTAAGCACATATTGAAGGTTCTTGAGATTAGTGAATATGTCAACATGCACACTATACAGGTAATGACGCCATATCTTCAAAGCGAACAGTACAGCAGCCAACTCTAAGTCATGGGTTGGGTAGTTCTTCTCATGAACTTTTCAACTATTTGGAGGCATAAGCCTATAACCTTGCCATTCTGCATTAAGACACAACCCAAACCAACTCTAGATGCATCACAATACACCACAAAACCTTGAGTACCTTCTGGTAAAGGTCAAAAACTGGAGCAGTAATCAATCTCTTTTTTCAATTCCTGAAAAGCTTTTCTCACAAGCTTCAGACCATTGAAATTTCACTGTCTTCTGAGTCAACTTGGTCAAAGGAGATGCAATAGACAAAAACCCCTCTACAAACCTTCTAAAATAGCCAGCTAATCCCAAGAAAATCCTACTTTCAGTTGGAGATGTGGGTCTAGGCCAATTCTGCACTGCCTCAATTTTCTGAGTATCAACCTTAATTCCATCACCAGACACAATGTGGACTAGGAATGCCACTGACTCAAGCCAAAACTCACACTTAGAGAATTTGGCATACAACTCCTTATCTTTCAAGGTCTGGAGAACTGTTCTGAGATGACTAGCATGATCTTCTTCATTCCTTGAATAGATTAGTATGTCATCAATGAAGACGATAACAAGCATATTTAAGTAAGGTTTGAAGACTCTATTCATAAGGTTCATGAGAGCTGCCGGTGCATTGGTCAAACCAAAGGACATGACCAAAAACTCATAATGACCGTATCGGTTTCTGAAAGCTGTCTTTGGAATATCACATTCCCTTACTATTAATTGATGATAGCCTGATCTGAGGTCAATTTTCGAAAAACAGGTGGCACCCTAAAGCTGATCGAAAAGATCATCAATCCTCGGAAGAGGGTACGTATTCTTGATGGTAACCTTATTCAACTGGCGGTAATCTATACACATTCTAAGGGAACCATCTTTCTTTCTCACAAACAAGACCGGAGCGCCCCAAAGTGAGTCACTTGGTCAAATGAAACCTTTATCTAGAAGATCTTTCAACTGCTCTTTCAACTCTTCTGGTGCCATTCTATATGGCGGAATAGAGATAGGACGAGTATCTGGAATGAGATCTATGCCGAAATCTATCTCTCTCTCAGGAGGAATTCCGGGTAGATCATCAGGAAAAACTTCTGGAAACTCTCTTACTACTGAAACTGACTGAATAAGACTAAGACTGGCTCATTCGGAAACTGAAACTTGACCACTCGAGTTCTACAATCTATTGATGCATATCAAGCATGGAGTCAATCCATGCCTAGAATGACATCAAAATCTACCATGTCTAACTCAATTAAATCAGCCATGGTACTCTTGTGATTGATAGAAACGGGACAATCACGATAGACTATTTCTGCTAGAATAGACTCCCCAACAGGTGTAGAAACACAAAAGGGTTCACAAAGTCTTTCAGGAAGAACATCAAACTTATTTGCAACATAAGGATTACAAAAGATAAACTTGCTCCTGGGTCTAGCAAAGCATACACATCAAAAACAAAGACTTTGATCATACTAGTGACAACATTTGGAGAGTTCTCTTTCTCATGGCGACTGGTGATTGCATAGAGGCAGTTTGCTCCTCCGCCGGTACTAGAAGTAGCTCTTCTAGGTGCCATCCTATCTGGTGGAACAACTGAAGAAGAATGTGCTCTATTGCCCCCATTACCCTGCCTGTTCTTTAGACACTCTCACATGAAATGTCCATTCTATCCACACTTGAAACAACCAATGGAGCCCTCTCGACAAATACCTGAGTGGTTCCTACCACACTTAGCGCAGGCAGGAGGCTTACTACTCCCTTGCGCCCCACTGCCCGAAGATTGTGCTGGTCTAGCCTTGAAGTCCTTCGAATTCTGGCCATTATATTCACCTCTGTATCTCGGTGCAGGTGCCCTAGCAAATGATGGAGCAGGTCCCCTTTGCCTTTGTTGAAAGGGTGGACGATTCGCATTCCCTTTCTGCTGTCCGGACTCATTACCGGTCTTAGCTCTCTTATTTCTGAACTTTTCCCTGTCCCTCAGCTTCTCTTTCTCAACCTGTTGTACATAGACCATCAACCTTGATATGTCCATCTCCCCGATAAGCATTGCAGCCCTACCTTCCTTACTCGACAACCCAGCAACAAACAAACTCATTCTACTCCTCATGTCCGCAACCATCTCCGGAGCATAACGGGAGAGTTGGGTGAAGTTCAACCCATACTCATGAACACTCAAAGAATCTTGCTTAAGTGTGAGGAACTCACGTACCCTGGCCTCTTTCAATTCTTGAGGAAAGAAATGCCCCAAGAAAGCTTCCTCAAAACAGGCCCAACTCGCAGGTGGTGCATTCTCAGCTCTGCCCCCTTTCCACTGGTCGAACCAAGTTCTAGCAACATCCTTCAATTGATACGCAGCTAGTTCAACCCGCTCAATATCTGCCATATGCATTACCTCAAAAATCTTCTTCAGCTCCTCAATGAAGTTTTCTGGATCCTCGGTAGTGCTCGAACCCATGAAACTCGGAGGATTCATCCCCAAGAACTCACGAATCCTTGAAGTGTCAGCTCCTTCATGTCGAGCTCCCCTTTGCTGACCCATCTGATTAGTTACAGCTTGACTAAGAATTCTAATTGCCTCTCTGAACTCGGCATTAGAAACTTCCCCTTGAGGTTGCACTCCCGGGGCATAAGGTAACTCTTGCTCCTCAACATAACGTCTAGGAAGACGCCCTCTGCCAACTCTTAGTGGAGGCAAGATTTTCTGAAAACACGCAAGCACGAATTTAAAAAGAAACTTTTTAGAGATAAACTCTAACGCATGAGATGTGTGTGAAAGAAGTGAGAAATCATCCTAAATGTTGCAACCTCCCAATTATAGATGTGGCGCGCTTCACACCGATTATTAAGACTCTACAGACATGGCTTCATAGACTCCCTAGGACTCTTGAACTCTGGGCTCTGATACCAAGTTTGTCACGCCCCGAGCCTACACCCTGGGCGGGACCGGCACTCGAAGACCATTGTTGGCCCCAAGCGAACCCTTGGCCTGGCTTTCTTAACTCAGCGGAAACCTAACTCAACAGAATAACTCCATGCAATGAGGGGTTATAAAATGACTTAACTGATAAAATCTTGCCAAAAAGGAAACTCGTGTTTTAAAATAAAATATTTACATATATACATAGATGAGAGACTCAATACTTAACTGACTGACTGTCTATGAAGCCTCTATAACACTGAGATGGATGTTGGGACAGACCCCGCAACATCCTAATAAAACAAAACTAAGAGAACAAAATAACTGAGTCCCCCGGAATGCAAAGAGGCTCACCACTGACTCTAGAGTGCTCAGCTGGATCAACGGCGTGCTGGATGCTGATCCTGGGTACTTATGTATGCATCGTCATAAGATGCAAGCTAACTGACATCAGTACATTCAATGTACGAGTACGCGAGCTGGAAAACTAAGCAACATAGGCTAGAAGAAAATCTAGAAGAAACTGAATAGCTTACCTGGCTCAACTCAACTCAACCTGATTGACTCCTTTCAATATAAGGCAATTTAAAACAAGTGCGATATAAAGAAAAGTTGTTTAAAACATGCTATAAACTCTGTGTGTATACAAAGATACAATAAGCCTGAGATGTATATAGAAATACAAATGAACTGATGTATATAAAAATACAATAATTTCTATGGGTGTTTCTCTAACCACAACCATCACATTAGAGCTATAGTGATGATACAGCGATCAACCTCACGTTGTCAGAGCATCCTATACCCGGTAAGAAGTATAGTACCCGAATTGCCTAATGGATCCACTGGTCTAATTTGAAACTGATTCATCTAAAAACTATGAACCTCTTCTACCCATGATGGCTACATGGTTCTATGGGGGCTGTGGGTTATTTGAACGCTCCCCCAATTCGGTGCTCAATACTACTCCA
This sequence comes from Solanum tuberosum, assembly GCF_000226075.1. Classification (NCBI taxonomy): domain Eukaryota; kingdom Viridiplantae; phylum Streptophyta; class Magnoliopsida; order Solanales; family Solanaceae; genus Solanum; species Solanum tuberosum. The sequence continues at coordinate 1,149,689 of NW_006239115.1, read as the reverse complement.
AAAAATGTACTGGCTCTTATATTTTTTTAAAACATATTTCTTCATGCTGATTTGAGATAATTACTCAAAACTTAGCTCAAAGGCTATCTTGGAAATCTCAGTTTCCCCTCTTTGCTTCATTTTAGAAAGCGATTACTCTTTTTCTGGAAAACTAGCCAAGAAGGCTCTTTGGAAATCTCAGTTTCCAATCTTGTTTAAATGTGAAAACATTTCTTTAAAACTTCTTTGGGAATACTTAGTTCCCTAATAACTTTTGAGAAATGAACTCAACTTTATACTCTTGACTTAACTTGAAACTCGATACTCTTTACTAAACTTGAAACTCTATACTCTTTGCTTGACTTGAAACTTGAGCCTTAAAATGAAAGTTAAAACGTTCAATAAAGACTCTTGAACAACTTTAAAGACTTCCTTCTTTACTTCTAAGATTGACTCTAACTTCACTTGACTTTGATCCAAACTTTCCTCGAATTAGATTATGAATTCAAGGTATATGATCACATGTTTATGGATGAGTTCTTGA
>NW_006239115.1:1138661-1149065 GCF_000226075.1 Solanum tuberosum | reverse complement strand
AGTTCTTGACGTTCAGACTTACCTTGGAGTGTGGAAAACAACTATAAAACATAGGTACATTACCAAGGAACAATGTATGAAAAAGTGGGGAATGAAAGGGAAAACTTGGCGTCCTTGGCGCTCTGAGAGGCGCGGAGCGCTAGCCCTCAAGCTTCCGAGGGGCCTGTTCGGCGCTCTGCTAGGCGCACCGCCCCAAGGGCTGGACTTCAGAGTCTCTTTTGCGGGGCGCTGGCAGGCGCGACGCGCCACCCCTTTCCCAAGAAAACTCGATTTTTCTCCTTCATTTTTCCAACTCTAACCTCCTTAACTTCAATGGTTCCAGCCCCAAACACTTAGAATCATAAACCCCTCAACATACAATAGATTTCAACTCACAAACACAACCGGAAACATGTCCCAAATCAACAAGGAACTTCAACAACAAAACCACAACTTCAACAACCAAAATCTTCAACAACACAATCAATCTTTTCTCGAAATTAAAACGAGTTTGGCGTGTGGGGGAATGAACCAACCCAACACTATGATCTCACATACCTTAATAGGGATCACCCCCGATGATATCCACAACGATCTTGACGGACTCCTTGCTCCTTCTTTTTCTCCTCTCATTTCTCTCTTCTCTCAAAAGCCCTAACTCTCACTCTTTTAAAAAGGGAAAAACTGATTTAAAATCAGTCTTACACCTTAATATGACCAAAATAAATGGCTAGGGAAAAGACCAAAATACCCTTACAAATTCGGGTTAACTGCCCCTGCCAAACAGCCCCCACTTCCAAAAGGGCATAACTCACTCATACAAACTCGAAATAGAGCAAACTCGGCGGCGTTGGAAAGATCATTCCAAGGGCTTTCCAAACATGACTGGAACTACACCTAATTCATCCTGAGATAGAAGTTTTGACTGTTCAAAGTTGACCAAAAACTTATTTTTTTCCCATACTTTGCCAAATTTCCAGATTCTGAATTTCCAAAAATGACTATTTCCAATTTCAAGCTTCTTCATAGTTATTTCAATTTGCCGGATGTTACATTGGCGTTCTAGAATCAGAACAGGAATCTCCTCATAAGACAAGCTATCCTTGATCTCAATATCTTCTATTTGTATAATCAATGCTGGATCGCCCATGCACTTCTTCAACATGGAGATTGAAATACCAGATGAACCGCGGCTAACTCCTGTGGTAGCTCCAACTTATAAGCTACATTACCTACCCTTTTCGATATTCTGTAAGGGCCAATGTACCGGAGACTAAGCTTCCTCTTCTTACCAAACCTCATAACACCTCTCATGGGTGAAACTTTAAGATATACCCAATCATCTACTTCAAACTCTAAGTCCCTCTCCTCACATCAGTGTAGGATTTCTAATGACTCTATGCTATTTTCAACCTTTCTTGAATCACTTTCACCTTCTCCATAGCTTGATGAACTAAATCAGGTCCTATCAACCCAGCTTCACCAACTTCAAACCATCCAATATGAGATCTGCATCTTCTCCAATAAAGAGCTTCATAAGGAGCCATTTGGATGCTAGAGTGATAACTATGGTTGTAAGCGAACTCGATGAGAGGCAGGTGATCATCTCAATTACCTTTGAAATCAATCACGCAAGCTCTTAGCATATCTTCTAATGTCTGAATAGTGCGCTCTGCTTGCCCATCTATCTGAGGATGAAAGGCACGTATTTTTTACCGAACTTCAGTCTTAGACCATTTTTAGTACATAAATATTACTTTTACATATAAATTATATATTTTTCTTTTATCTTAAATATTTGAAAACTACAAAAATAGAGTTGCATTATTAGTGTAAATTTTTTTATAAAGAAAATAAAATTTACAAAAATATATATTTTCTTTTAATTTGGATTTAATAAATAAACTAGTTATTTCTTAATTGTATTTTTAATTAGTCATTTAGTATTATTTTTTTATATTTCATTAGTTCAAAATAATTAATATTTTTATCATCATAATTTTATATATATATATATGTTTAATTTATAAAAAATACCCATTATCCTCTCCTAAACTACCCCCACTACCCCAACCCCCCTATACTACACCCCATTACTTCACCCCATTACCCCAATTCCTTCAATCCACTCACCCTCCCTCACACCACTACACACCACAACTCCCCACACCACCCCTATACATACTACAGTATACACATTAATACACACTGAAAACATACGCACAGCAGACCAAAAAGGCAACACACACACGGCCAGTATAAAAAACGAAATAAAAAAAGAACAGACCGCACACAAAAATATGTAACACACAACAAAACATTCCTTTCACATTCATTTGATTTTCTTTCAAAAATCCACAAATACCTTCACATCCTCTCTTCCTTTTTCATTAATATTTTCATATAAACACAATACCTATACCATCACATACAACTTACAAAAGATTTGTGGGTGTTCTAATCGAACTTCAGTCAAAATATTACGGTACTCAATTTTACCTTATCTCTTAATTATTTATGAAATTTGATGTAATTCTATGCTAAGTTTTCTTACACTTTTGTTTTATTCATAATTTGATTGAATGAAGAATGTGTTAAGTGTCATGTCACTTTTTAAATGAAAGTAGTTTTATTTGGTGAAAAGAAATTATTGTTGTTTTATTTTGTCAAATAAAAAATGAGATTTATTTTAGCATTTCATTATTGTTTTGTTGGATTAATAAGAAATTACAATATGTGTATGCCTAATTTTGACATTAACTTAAAAATAAAAATAAAAATATAATATGTGTATGCCTAATTTTAACATTAACATTAAGAGTAAATAAAAATAAAAGAATACGAAATAATCCAAAATTTTATATTGTATCCTAGAAGTTTAGATTATTTTATTTTATTCATAAGGAACTAATATTTTCTTATAACGTTAGATGATTTTTATGCCTCGTTTCAAAAGCCTGTTTGGATTAAGAATGTGGTTACACATCTTCTTTTTTTGAGACATTAAAAAATAAACTCAAGGATACGGTGACGTACCTTGTCCAATAATATAATTAGATTCATTAATTTAAAATAGAGACTCATAGGCAACATTATTAAGTGTGATGTGAAGAAGGCATAGTTATGCCTCTAAATGTCAAGACCAACAATGCGGTTACGCATCTAGGTTGAGATCAAATAAACATTCAACAAATAAAAAATACGAGCAAATCATGGCCTATAAAAATACATCCAAAAGATAGTTAAAATAAGTATAAGTTAATAAAAGCGACCTGCTAGAACCACGGGACTCGAGGGATGCCTAATACCTTCCCCTCGATCAACATAATTCCTTATCCGAATTTCTAGTTCGTAGACCAAATAAAGAGTCATTTCCTTTTGATTAGGGATTAAACAAAAAGGTGACTTGCAACATCATAACTCAATTCCAAGTGGTGACTTTGAAATAAAAAATAATCCTCAATCAATACTGTCACTTAAATTGGAAGAACCCTTTCGCCGTGCAAAAAAAAGGGTGTGACACAAACAATAGATTAAACATGAATTCAGGCAAGAATAAGACATTAGAGATAGGTTGATTGGCAAGTACACAAGTGTTGCCAACATGTGAGATATAGCTACAACTTTACCATTGGGCAAGGGGACCTTACTTTCTATATGAGTAGGAGTTTCCTTAGTCATGTCTAAAACCTCCAGGGTAGATGTGATGAGTTGTTGTGTATATTATCCATTTACTACCTTTATATGTACAAAATAAATCTTTAGGAGAACTACCAGCGATAGTTACAAATGCTATATTAACAAAAGGTTCCACTGCACTGTCATCACCAGGTTTTGACAACAATTAGAGTATTTGAAGGTCTTGATCCTGAGTGAAGAAAGCTTCAGGATGTTATCTTGTATTTGTGACTTCAGTGCTCTGATTATTAGTGCCTTTGATATCTTGCTCAAGTTCAACTTGATTAGCATATAGAGGCTTCCTCTTAGACTGAAAATCAACTGGATAGCCAACAATTTTGTAACACTGATTCTTTAAGTATCCTTTACAACCACAATGCTCACACAGAAGTTCTTCCTAGCCTAGTAGCTACCTCCAGATGTGTTGTTATTACCACTATACCCCACCCCCACTGGAGTGGCCTTCTCCTCCAGAGACATTAGTATAACCACCACTAAATCTATCACTGGAGGAGCCAAATCCAGTGACACTATGGCCAGTAGAAGAATTGGGCCCTTTTTATGTACTTGCACGAGTGTTGTATGTGCCACTTTTGAGAATGTACATAACAGTACCATATATCATTCCTGAGCTAGAAAGACTCACCAAATTCCTTTAAATCTCTTGATCAATTGGAAGGGCGTAGGCTTTGCTAAGGGTGGGGATGGGGCTCATCACCAGAATCTGACTCCTGTGAGGAGAATATGACTCATTCAATCCCATGAGAAACTATAATAGCCTCTGATATTCACAATGTTCACCAAATATCCTTGATTCAGGACATAGACAACTAGGACAAGGCATGAGAGCATCATACTCATCCCAGAGATCCCTCGGTCTGGAATGATAGTCAGCAATAGACATTGTACCTTGAATTACAATGTGAATGTCTTTATGTAGTTGAAAAATTCTAGAACCATTAACTGTATCAAACCTTTCTCTTAGACCTAGCCAAACCTTACGTGCATCAGATGCATACACAACCGAGCTAAGAAGACTAGGTCATACATCATTCATAATCCAACTTAATTCTATAACAGTTCTCCCATTGATCACGTAATGCATACTCAAAAATAAACTTAGGGAACATGTCATTAACAAATCCTAGCTTGCTACGATCTACTAGGCCAATACAAAAGGATCTACTCCATAAAGCATAGTTCTCTAATCCAGTCAATTGTAAAATATAAAAGAACTACCTGGAGTCTCAGTATGTTAACAAAAAAAAGGATGATTATGATCAATCACAGGAAACATTGTGGATCTAATAGTACCATTTCCCGTGCTTGCTGATGGAACTTCATCAGTTGTCATAGTAGATTTCTCGACTTGGAGATGCCGCATTTCGACTCACCTTCAACCGTTGATGAGTCTGTACACCTAGTAGTCACGTGAAAATAAGAAACTCCCTAGGATCGAGGGCTCTAAAACCATGTAAACTCTATGGGGGTAATTTTAATAGAATTTCATAGAAAAATTAGAGAAGACGAAGAGCATTGTATTGAATGAAATGAATCTGTTACATTGAATGTAGACATCTCAACTCTATATATACAAAATACTATTAACTTACTCAATTGTGTCTAACTAAATGACAGCTCATCACTTTCTAACTAACTCAACTCATTAGCTAACTAAACAAACTATACAACTTGTTAATCAATTTCATTAGCTAACACATAGTTCTTTTCCAAAGAGTAAGGTCAAAACTGGGCAGTAGTCAACCACTTTTTCAATTCCTGAAAGCTTTTCTCACAAGCTTCAGACCATTGAAACTTCACTGTTTTCTAAGTCAACTTCGTCAAAGGGGACAAAATAGACGAGAATTCCTCTACGAACCTTCTATAATATCCAGCCAACCCCAATAAACTCCTAATATCCGTTGGAGATGTGGGTCTAGGCCAATTCTGCACTGCCTCTATTTTCTGAGTGTCAACTTCATTTCCATCACCGGAAACTATATGGCCCAAGAACGCCACAGACTCAAGCCAAAACTCACATTTAGAGAACTTAGCATATAACTCATTTTCTTTCAAAGTTGAAGAACTATTCTGAGATGGCTAGCATGATCTTCCTCATTCCTTGAATAGATTAGAATGTCATCAATGAAGACGATAACAAACATATCTAAATAAGGCTTGAATACTCTATTCATAAGGTCCGTGAATGTTGCAGGCGCATTGATCAAACCAAAGGACATAACTAAGAACTCATACTGACCATAACGGGTCCTGAATGTTGTCTTAGGAATATCACATTCCCTTACTCTTAACTGATGGAAGCCAAATTTGAGGTCTATCTTAGAGAGACAAGTAGCACCCTGAAGCTGATCGAAAAGATCATCAATCCTTGGTAGAGGATATTATTCTTGATGATAACCTTTTTCAACTGGCAATGATCTAGATACATCCTAAGAGAACCATCCATCTTCCTCACAAATAAGACCGGAGTGCCCCAAAGTGAGACACTTGGTCGAATAAAACATTTCTCTAAAAGATCTTTCAACTTCTCTTTAAGCTCTTTCAACTCTGATGGTGTCATTCTATATAGCGGAATAGATATAGGAAGAGTATCATGAATAGTATCTATACCGAAGTTTTTTTTCTATCGTAGGAGTGACTCCGGGAAGATCATCGAGAAAGACTTCTGGAAACTCTTTTACTACTGAAACTGACTGAATATAAGGTATCTCAACACTAGAGTCATTAACTCGAAACAAGTTATAGGCACACCCCTTGGAAACTAACTTTCTCACCTTAAGGTACGAAATAAAACGACCCTTAGGCACTGTTGAACTGCTCTTCAACTCTATAACTGGTTCACTGGAAACTGGAACTTAACTACACGAGTTCTAAAATCTATTGATGCATAATAGGCATGAAGCCAATCCATACCTAAAATGACATCAAAATCTACCATATCTAACTCAACTAAGTCTTGTGATTGATGAAAACGGGTGAATCACAATAGACTTTTTCTGCTAGAATAAACTCACCAACAGGTGTAGAAACACTGAAGGGCTCAAGAAGCTGCTCAGGAAGAACATCAAAATTGAAGACTTGGATCATACCAGTAACAACATCTGTTGAATCCTCTTGCTCTCGACGAGTAGCGATAGAATAAAAATGGTTTCCTTATCTGTCTACCCTTGAAGTAGTTCATCTAGATGCAGCTATATCTAGTGGAGCAACTGAAGAAGACTGGGCTCTATTGCCCCCATTACCATTACTCTCTCTGCTCTTAGGACACTCTCTATAAAATGACCGTTCTGGCCACACTTGAAGCAACGAGTGGAGTTATTACAACACATCCCTGAGTGGATTCTACCTCACTTAGCACATGCAGTAATCTTAGTACCCCCTTGTGTCTTACTACCTTGCGAATGCACAGGTCTAGCTCTGAAGTTATGAGAATTCTGACTATTGTACTCACATTTGTTCCTTGGTGCAGGTGCACTAAAAGATAATGGAGCAGGTCCTTTCTACTTATGTTGGAAAGAAGACCGGTTCGCATTACACTTTTGCAGCCCAGAATCATTCCCGGACATGACTTCATAGACTCTCTAGGACTATTGAACTTTGTGCTCTAATACCAAGTTTGTCACACCCCGAGCCTACACCCAGGACGTGGCCATCACTCGAGGAACATTGCTGGCCCAAGCGCACCCTTAACCTGACTTACTTACTCAGCAGAAGACTTTACTCAAGATAAATACTTTTAAAACAAGTAAACTAAACTGCTTAAAATATAACTTAGAATGTACTATAATAACATTCACTACCAAAGTGGCAACTCAAGTCTCAACTTAACTGAAGAAGGAAAAATAAAGACTCATGAACTAACATCACTAACTCTGTATATGAAGCCTCAAAATAACTGAGATGAACATCGGTACAAAACCCACGACATCTTAATGAACAAAAATACTGAAAGCAATAAAAGGATCCTACGGAAAGCTAGGAGGCTCACCAACTGACTCTAAGTGCTCCACTGGATCAACGCGGCGCTAGATGTTGATCCTGGTTACCTGCGTCTGCATCATCATAAGATGCAGGCCAACTAGCATAAGTACATTAATAAATGTACGTATATGCCAGTTGGAATGCTAAACATAACTTAAGCTTAAAAAGAATTTGAAAGAAACACTTACCTTAACTTTACTCAACTCCTGAATAACTTAACTCAATATAAAGCAATAAAACACATGCAATATATAGAAAGCCTTTCAAACAGTACAAAACAACTTAGTTCGTTAAAGAAAATGCAACAACAAACTTAACTTTACTCATATAATAAAGTAATATAGTTTCTTTGGGAGATTCTCTAACCGACAACCACCACTTTAAGCCTAAGTGGTGATACAACGTCTTGCCACGCTGCCAGACCTATCCTATACTTTGCCGTCATATAGAACGTTTAACTAAGTGGATCCACTAGTCTATGCTAAAAGCATCTTAAGGAGTAATCTAAAAAGTATGATCCTTTACTACCCATGATGGTTATATGGTTTATGGAGACGTGAGTTATCTGAACTCCACTCGTCCCCATATCGGTACTCAATACTACTCCCAACATATACTTAGCTCATATGTTTGTAAAAACAAAACTACTTTCTTTGATTTGAGATAATTACTCAAGAACTTAGCTTAAAAGCTCTCTTGGAAATCTCAATTTCCTTTCTTGCTCAAATGTGAAAACATTTCAACTCTTGGGAATACTTAGTTCCCGAATAATCTTTGAAGAATGAACTTTACTATTACTCTTTATTGAAAACTAGCCCAAAGGCTCTTTTGGAAATCTCAGTTTCCTTTCTTGTTTAAATGTGAAAAACATTTACTCTTTGGGAATACATAGTTCCGATATACTCTTTTGAAGAAATGCACTTCAAACTTTACTCTTTACTCAACTCAAAACTCAAGTCTTAAAACAAAGTTAAAACATTTGTAAAATACTTTTGGAAAACTTTATGAACTTCTCTTAACTTGACTTTTGACTTCTCTTGACTAGACTCTTAACTTCTCTTGACTTGACTCTTAACTTTCCTTGAATTGAATTATGGATTCAAGGATTGCGATTTGTGATAGGAAAGATCTCATGATATTTAGGAATGATTTTAGATAGCTAAACATGAGAAATGATCAAGAAATCACTGCCTGGAAACTAGTCCGCAACGCAGAGGTGTATTTAAATTTTTTGTCGCGAAATAACTTATGAGTTAGAGAGGTCCGTGACCTCGCCACCACGCGAAGGGAAAATTACACTTCTAAGGAACATGTCCGCGTCGCAGACCTGGTACCCAGTTTCTACCCGACTTGTTACTTCTTCGTTTTCTAACTCCTATACGCCTAAACTCGATTCTTTTTCTCAAATTCCCTTTAGATTAAGATACCAGTATGCATACACAAGAATCTAACTAAAACAACTTAAGGAAACAACATTTTAACCTCAAGGAACTCTTCAATCTCAACTTAACTCAAGAACGAAGGCCAATTTCAAGAACATCATTCAAGATTCATCAACTTTCAACTTTCTAGAACAAACTTCGCTGTATTAATAATGATTGACGCGTGGGTGAACGAACCCAATACTATGAAAGAATCACATACCTCATAGGGATCACCCCTTGACGAATTCCACGACCCTAGCTTCAAGAACTTGACGATTCCTTGCTCATTCTCCTCTTTTCTCCTCTTCTTTTCTCTTCTCTCAAAACCCTAACTTGTTTCTCAAAAGCGTAAACTAAATTCAATCAGTTTAGACCCTAACTTAATTACCAAAAACGAAATTACTTAATTGGGTGGTGAAAAGATCATAATGGCCTTCTAAAATCTGGATTGGACTTTCCTTATTTGAAAATGGGCATAACTCACTCATACGAACTTGGAATCGCGCAAACTCGACGGCGTTGGAAAGATTATTCCAAGATCTTTCCTACAATATCTGGAAACACACCTAACTCATCCTGAGCTAGGAGTTATGGTCATTTAAAGTTGACCAAAAACTCAAACTTAATTTAACTTAACCAATTTTCCAGATTTTTATTATTTCCAAAAATCACTCTTTCTAATTCTAGCTCCTTCTAGTTCTTTCAATTTGCGAGATGTTACAATATTTCCCCCTTGGGAACATTCATCCTCGAATAGGATTAATCTTAGTAGGCTAAGAGTGTAACATCTAACATCCAGTTCACACACTCAACAAGCAATGCAATTACAACATGCTAATATTATAAATAAATGAGTACTAAGAAGAGAATTAGTACCTTGGTCTGAAATCTCTCCGGTTTCAAAGAGATGTGGATATCTCTTCTTCATATCTTCTTCAGCTTCCCAAGTAGCTTCCTCAACAAACTGGTTCCTCCAAAGAACTTTGACTGATGCTACTTCCTTAGTCCTCAACTTGCGAACTTGGCGATCTAGAATCTGAACAGGAATCTCCTCATAAGATAAGCTATCATTGATCCCAATATCTTCAGTTGGTATAATCAATGAAGGATCGCCCATGCACTTCTTCAACATGGAGATGTGAAATACCGGATGGACCGCTGCTAACTCTTGGGGTAGCTCCAACTCATAAGCTATTTTGCCAACTCTCTTGGAAATTCTATAAAGGTCAATATATTGGAGACTAAGCTTCCCTTTCTTACCAAACCTTATAACACCCTTCATGGGTGAAACTTTTAAATATACCCAATCATCTACCTCGAA
>NW_006239115.1:1133126-1138380 GCF_000226075.1 Solanum tuberosum | reverse complement strand
ATTAGTCGAACTCCTAACAATGCAAGTCTATGCACCTCTTTTGCTAACTCTTTCTTATCTTCCTCAAAATGGGCAGTACTACCCATAGATAATCTACCCAAGGCATCAGCAACAACATTAGCCTTACCTGGGTGATAAAGAATACTCATGTCATAATCTTTGAGTAACTCTAACCACCTTCTCAGTCTGAGATTAAGCTTTTTCTGACTAAACACATACTGAAGACTCTTGTGATCGGTGAAAACATCCACATGAACACCATAAAGATAATGACGCCATATTTTCAAAGCAAATACTATGGCAGCCAACTCCGGATCATGGGTTGGGTAATTCTTCTCATGAATTTTCAACTATCTCGAGGCATAAGCTATAACTTTGCCATTCTGCATTAACACACAACCAAACCAACTCTAGACGCATCACAATAGACAACGAAGCCTTGCGTACCTTTTGGTAAGGTCAAAACGGGCAGTAGTTAACCTCTTTTTCCATTCCTGAAAGCTTTTCTCACAAGCTTCAAACCATTAAAACTTCACTATTTTCTGAGTCAACTTGGTCAAAGGGACGAAATAGACAAGAACCCTTCTACGAACCTTCTATAATATCCAGCCAACCCCAAGAAACTCCTAATATCAATTGGAGATGTAGGTCTAGACCAATTTTGCACTGCCTCTATTTTCTGAGTGTCAACTCTAATTCCATCACCAGAAACTATGTGGCCCAAGAACGCCACAGACTCAAGCCAAAACTCACATTTAGAGAACTTAGCATATAACTCATTTTCTTTCAAAGTCTGAAGAAATATTCTGAGATCACTAGCATGATCTTCCTCATTCCTCGAATATATTAGAATGTCATCAATGAAAACGATAACAAACATATCTAAATAAGGCTTGAATACTCTATTAATAAGGTACATGAATGTTGCAGGCGCATTGGTCAAACCAAAGGACATAACTAAGAACTCATAATGACCATAATGGGTCTTGAATGCTGTCTTGGTAATATCACATTCCCTTACTCTTAACTGATGGTAGCTAGATCTGACGTCTATCTTAGAGAAAACAAGTAGCACCCTGAAGCTGATCGAAAAGATCATCAAACCTTAGGAGAGGATATTATTCTTGATGGCAACCTTGTTCAACTGGCGGTAATCTATACACATCCTAAGGGAACCATCTTTCTTCCTCACAAATAAAACTGGAGTGCCCCAAGGTGAGACACTTGGTCGAATAAAACCTTTCTCTAAAAGATCTTCCAACTGCTCTCTAAGCTATTTCAACTCTACTAGTGCCATTCTATATGGCGGAATAGATATAGGACGAGTATCACGAATAGTATCTATACCGAAGTTTATTTTTCACTCAAGAGGGACTCCGAGAAGATCATCTGGAAAGATTTTTGGAAACTCTTTAACTACTGAAACTGACTGAATATGAGGTATCTCAACACTAGAGTCATTAACTCGGACCAAGTGATAGACACACCCCTTGGAAACGAACTTTCTCGCCTTAAGGTATGAAATAAAATGACCCTTAGGCACTGCTGAACTGCTCTTTAACTCTATAACTGGTTCACTGGAAATTGGAACTTGACTACTCAAGTTCTTAAATCTATTGATGCATAACAGGCATGAAGCCAGTCCATACCTAAAATGACATTAAAATCTACCATATCTAACTCAACTAAGTTAGCCATGGTACTCTTGTAATTGATGGAAACGGGACAATCACGATAGACTCTTTCTGCTAGAATAAACTCACCAACAGGTGTAGAAACACTGAAGGGCTGAAGAAGTTGCTCAGAAAGAACATCAAAATTGAAGACTTGGATCATACCAGTGACAACATCTAGCGAATCCTCTTTCTCTTGGCGACTAGCAATAGCATAAAGACGATTTCCTTCTCTGACTGCCCTTGAAGTAGTTCATCTAGATACAGCTCTATCTAGTGGACCAACTGAAGAAGACTGGGCTCTATTGCCCCCATTACCATTACTTTGTTTGCTCTTAGGACACTCTCTATAAAATGACCATTCTGGCCACACTTGAAGCAACTAGTAGAGTCATCACGATACATCCCTGAGTGGCTCCTACCATACTTAGCACATGTAGGAATCTTAGTACCCCCTTGTGCCTTACTACCTTGCGAATGCATAGGTCTAGCTCTGAAGTTCTGAGAATTCTGACTATTGCACTCACATTTGTTCCTTGGTGCAGGTCCTTTCTGCTTATGTTGGAAAGAAGACCGGTTTGCATTATTCTTTTGCTTCCCAGATTCATTCCCTGATGTCTTAGCCCTCTTCTTCTTAAACACTTCTCTATCCTTGAGTTTTTCCTCCTCAACTTGTTGCACATGGATCATCAGCCTTGTTATGCCCATGAAACCTATTAGCATGGCTTGCCTTACTTTCCTTACTTGACAGACGAGACAGCCTAGTAACAAACAAACTCATCATGCTCTTCATGTCAGCAACCATCTCTTTGCTTCTCTTAGCTCACGGATAAACAAATGCCCCATGAAAGCACTCTCAAAGCAGTCTAACTCACAATCGGTTACGCACAAGCACGAGTTAGAAAGAAACTTTTTAGAGATAAAACTCTAACGCACGAAATGAGTATGAAAGAAGTGAAGGAATTCCTAAATTTTGCAGCCTCCTAATTATAGATGTGGCACGATTCACAGTGATAACTAGGACTCTACAAACACGGCTTGATAGACTCCCTAGGACTCTTGAATTCTGTACTCTAATACCAAGTTTGTCACGCCCCGAGCCTTCACCCTGGACATGGCCGGCACTCGAGAACCATTGTTGGCCCAAACGAACCCTTGGCCTGGCTTACTTACTCAGCAGAAGACTTTACTCAAGATAAATACTTTTAAAACAAGTAAACTGAACTGCTTAAAATATAGCTTAGAATGTACTATAATAACATTTGCTGCCAAAGTGGCAACTCAAGTCTCAACTTAACTGAAAAGGAAAAGTAAAAACTCATGAACTAACATCACTAACTATGTATATGAAGCCTCTAAACAACTAAGATAGACGTCGGGACAAGACCCACGACATCCTAATGAACAAAAATATTGAAAGCAATAAAAGGATCTTCCGGAAAGCTAGGAGACTCACCAACTGAATCTGAGTGCTCAACTGGATCATTGAGGCACTGGATGCTGATCCTGGTTACCTGCGTCTGCATCATAATAAGATGTAGGACAACTAGCATCAGTACATTGAATGTAGCTAAGCATAACTTAAGCTTGAAAAGAATCTGAAAGAAACAATTACCTTGGCTTTACTCAACTCCTGAATAACTTAACTCAATATAAAGCAATAAAACACATGCAATAGATAGAAATCCTTTAAAACAGTAGAAAACAACTTAGTTCGTTAAAGAAAATGCAATAACAAAACTCAACTTTACTCATATAATAAAGTAATATAGTTTCTGTGGGAAATTCTCTAACCGAAAACCAACCAACTGTAAGCCTAAGTGGTGATACAACGTCTTGCCCACGCTGCCAGAATTATTCTATACTTTATCGTCATATAGAACGCTTAACTAAGTGGATCCACTAGTCTATGTTAAAAGCATCTTAAGGAGTCATCTAAAAAGTATGATCATTTACTACCCATGATGGCTACATAGTTTATGGAGACGTGAGTTATCTGAACTCAAACTCGTCCCCATATCGGTGCTCAATACTACTCCCAAAATATACTTAGCTCATATGTTTGTAAAAACAAAACTCTCTCTTGGAAATCTCAGTTTCCTTTCTTGCTCAAATAGTGAAACATTTCAACTCTTGGGAATACTTAGTTCCCGAATAATCTTTGAAGAATGAACTTTACTATTACTCTTTATTGAAAACTAGCCCAAAGGCTCTTTTGGAAATCTCAGTTTCCTTTCTTGTTTAACTATGAAAAACATTTACTCTTAGGGAATACATAGTTCTGATATACTCTTTTGAAGAAATGCACTTCAAACTTTACTCTTTACTCAACTCAAAACTCAAGTCTTAAAACAAAGTTAAAATATTTGTAAAAGACTTTTGGAAAAATTTATGAACTTCTCTTAACTTGACTAGACTCTTAACTTCTCTTGACTTGACTCTTAACTTTCCTTGAATTGAATTATGGATTCAAGGATTGTGATTTGTGATAGGAAAGATCTCATAATATTTAGGAACGATTTTAAATAGCTAAACATGAGAAATGATCAAGAAATCACTGCCTGGAAAATAGTCCGCAACGCAGAGGTATATTTTAATTTTTTGTCGCGAAATAACTTTTAAGGCAGAGAGTCTGTGACCTCGCCGCGACGCGAAGGGAAAATTACACTTTTGAGGAATAGGTCCGCGTCGCGGACCTAATACCCAGTTTCTGCGACTTGTTCCTTCTTCGTTTTCTAATCCCAATACGCCTAAACTCGATTCTTTTTCTCAAATTCCCTTTAGATTCAGATACCCAGTATGTATACACAAGAATCTTACTCAAAAAACTCAAGGAAACAACATTTTAACCTCAAGGAACTCCTCAATCTCAACCCAACTCAAGAACGAAGGCCAATTTCAAAAACACCATTCAAGATTCATCAACTTTCAACTTTCTAGAACAAACTTCACTGAAATAAACATGATTGGCACGTGGATGAACGAACCCAACACTATGAAAGACTCACATACCTCGTAGGGATCACCCCTTGACCAATTCCACGAGCCTAGCTTCAAGAACTTGATGATTCCTTGCTCCTTCTCCTCTTTTCTCCTCTTCTTTTCTCTTCTCTCAAAACCCTAACTTGTTTCTCAAAAGCGTAAACTGAATCCAATTAGTTTAGACCCCAACTTAATTACCAAAAACGAAATTACTTAATTGGGCGGTGAAAAGACCATAATGCCCTTCTAAAATCCGGATTGGACTTTCCTTATTTGAATAGCCCAACTTCCAATGGGCACAACTCACTCATACGAACTCAGAATCGCGCAAACTCGGCGGCGTTGGAAAGATTATTCCAAGATCTTTTCGACGATTTCTGGAAACACACCTATGTCATCCTGAGATAGGAGTTATGGTCGTTTGAAGTTGACCAAAAACTCAAACTTAACTTCACCAATTTTCCAGATTTTTATTATTTCCAAAAATTACTTTTTCTAGTTCTAGCTCCTTCTAGTTCTTTCAATTTGCGAGATGTTACATTTTGCTTGGAGGCAAATGCAAAGTTTTTGATATATATATATATATATATATATATATA